>NC_046172.1:48220775-48520775 GCF_011064425.1 Rattus rattus
CTTCCACTGGTGCTCTTACTAGGATATTCATTGCTACCTATGAGGTCAGAGTCCAGGGTCAGTCCATGTATAGTCTTTAGGTAGTGGCTTAGTCCCTGGAAGCTCTGGTTGCTTGGCATTGTTGTACATATGGGGTCTCGAGCCCCTTCAAGCTCTTCCACTTCTTTCTCTGATTCCTTCAACGGGGGTCCTATTCTCAATTCAGTGGTTTGCTGCTGGCATATGCCTCTGTGTTTGCTGTATTCTGGCTGTGTCTCTCAGGAGCGATCTACATCCTGTCGGCCTGCACTTCTTTGCTTCATCCATCTTGTCTAATTGGATGGCTGTATATGCATGGGCCACATGTGGGGCAGGCTCTGAATGGGTGTTCCTTCTGTGTCTGTTTTAATCTTTGCCTCTTTATTCCCTGCCAAGCGTATTCTTGTTCCCCTTTTAAAGAAGGAGTGAAGCATTCACATTTTTTTTTAGGTATTTTTCAGATATCTGATATTCCTCAGCTGAGTATTCTTTGTTTAGATCTATGCCCCAATTTTTTAAATAGAGTTATTTGACTCTCTGGAGTCTAACTTCTTGAGTTCCTTGTATATAATGGATTTTAACCCTCTATCAGATATAGGATTGATAAAGATCCTTTCCCAATCTGTTGGTTGATGTTTTGTCCTAATGACAGTGTCCTTTGCCTTAAAGAATCTCTGTAATTTTATGAGATTAAATTTGTCAATTTTTCATCATAGAGCTTAAGCCATTGGTATTTTTTTCAGGAAATCCTTCCAATGCCCATGTGTTCAAGGCACTTCCACACTTTTTCTTCTATTAGTTGACTGTATCTGCTTTTATGTGGAGGTCCTTGATCCACTTGTAATTAAGCTTTGTACAGGGCAATAAGGATGGATCAATTTGGATTCTTCTACATGCTTACCTCCAGTTGAACCAGCACTATTTGTTGACAATTCTATCTTTTTTCTATTGGATGGTTTTTACCACTTTTTTCAAAGATCAAGTGACCATAAGTGTGTGGGTTCATTTCTGGGTCTTCAATTCTATTCCACTGATCTACCTGCTTATCTTTGTTCTAATACCATACAGTTTTTATCACTATTCATCTGTAATACAGCTTGAGATCAGGGATGGTGAGTCCTCTAGAAGTTCTTTTATTGTTGAAGATAGTTTTCAGTATCCTGGAATTTTTGTTATTCCAAATGAATTTGCAAAATGCTCTTTCTAACTCTGTGAAGAAAGGAGTTGGAATTTTAACAAGAATTGTATTGAATCTCTAGATTGCTTTTGGCAAAATGGCCATTTTTACTATATTAATCCTGCCAATCCATGAATTTGGGAAATCTTTCCATATTCTGAGATTTTCTTCAATTTCTTTCTTCAGAGACTTGAAGTTCTTGTCATATAGGTCTTTCACTTGCTTGGTTCGAGTCACAGCAATGTCTTTTATATTATTTGTGACTATTGTGAAGAATATTATTGCCCTAATTTCTTTCTCAGCCTGTTGATCCTTTGATTAGAGGAAGAAAACGGATTATTTTTTTTGTTTGGCAATTTTGGTGAAGTTGTCTATCAGGCTAAGTAGTTCTTTGGTGGAATTTTTGTGGTCATGTAAGTATACTATCGCATCATGTGCAAATAGTGATATTTTGATTTCTTCCTTTTCAATTTCTGTTCCTTTGACCTTGTTTTGCTGTCTGATTGCTCTGAAAAAGTTGGGAGATAGTGGGCAGTCTTCTCTTATCCCTATTTTAGTGGGATTGGTTCAAGTTTCTCCACATTTACTTTGATATTAGCTACTGGTTTGCTGTATATTGAGTTTACTATGTTTAGGTATAGGCCTTGAATTCCTGATTGTTACAAGACTTAACATGAATGAGTGTTGAATTTTGTCAGATATTTTCTCAGCATTTAATGAAATGATCATGTGGGTTTTTTTATAAGTTTATTTACATAGTAGATTACTTTGAACCGTCCTTACATCCCTGGGATGAAGTCTACTTGTTCTCCATATATGATAATTTTTGATGTGTTCTTGGATTTGGTTTGTGATAATTTTATTGAGTCTTTTTTTAATCCATATTCATATGGAAAAATGGCCTGAAGTGACTCTTTCTTTGTTGGGTCTTTGTGTGGTTTAGGAATAAGCATAATTGTTAATTCCAAGGAGGAATTGGTTAGTGCTCAATTTTGTGCAATAGTTTATACAGTATTGGTATTAGGTCTTCTATGAAGGTCTGATAGAGTTCTACACTAAATCCATGTGATGCTGGGCTTTTTTTGGTTGGAAGACATTTAATAACTGCTTTTACTTTTTGAGAAGTTATGGCACTGTTTAAGTGGTTTATCTGATCTTCATTAAAATTTGGTACCTGATATCTGTCTAGAAAAATGTCCATTTCATCCAGATTTTCCAGTTTTGTTGAGTATAGGTTTTTGTAGTATGATCTGATGATTTATGAATTTCCTTAGATTCTGTTGTTATATCTTTTCATTTCTTATTTTGTTAAATTGGATACTCTCTCTATGCCCTCTGGTTAGTCTGCCTGAGGGTTTTTCTATCATGTTGATTTTCTCAGAAAACAAGCTACTTGTTTTATTGATTCTTTGTATAGTTCTTTTTGTTTCTATTTGTTTGATTTCAGGCTTGAGTTTGATTATTTCATGGTGTCTACTCGTCTTGTGTGTATTTGTTTTGTTCTGTTCTAGAGCTTTTAGGTGTGCTGTCAAGCTGCTAATGACTGCTCTCTCCAGTTTCTTTTTGAAAGCCATCAGGGCTATGAGTTTTCTTCTTAGCACTGCTTTCATTGTGTCTAATAAGTTTGGGTATGTTTTGTCTTCATTTTCATTAAATTCTAAAAAAATCTTTAATTTCTTTATTTCTTCCTTGACCAAGGTATCATTGATCAGAGCCTTGTTCCACTTCCCTATGTATGTGGGCTTTTGTCCTTTTCGTTGCTGTGAAGACCAACCTTTGTCTGTGCTGATCTTATAGGATACATGATTTATTTCAATCTTTCTGTATCAGTTGAAACCTGTTTTGTGACGAATTATGGTCAATTTTTGAAGAAGTTTCCATGAAGTGTTCTTTGAAGAGGTATATTCTTTTTTGTTTTTAGTATGAAATGTTCTATAGATATCCTGGTTAAATCCATTTGGTTTCCTCTTCTCTTACTTTCACTGTGTCTCTGTTTGGAATTTTGTTTCTATGATCTGTCAGTGATGAGAGTGTCTGTTGAATTCTCCTACTATTGTGTCTGTGATTCATTGTATGCTTTGTGATTTAGTAAAGTTTCTTTTATGAATGTGGTTGCCTTTGCATTTGGAGCATAGAGATTCAGAATTGAGAGTTCTTCCTGGTAGATTACGTTGTTGGATGAGTATGAAGTGTTCTTCTTTATCTTTTTTTTTGATAACTTTTGGATGTATTTTGATTTAATTCAAAATAGTGATTATTTCAGCGTGTTTCTTGGGACTATTTGCTTAGAATTTTTCCCCAGTCTTTTACTCTGAAATAATATCTATGTCCGTTACTGAGGTGCTTTTCCTGTATGCAGCAATATGTCCGGTCCTCTTTACATATCTAGTCTGTTAATCTATGTCTTTTTATTGGGGAATTGGAGATCCATTGATGTTAAAAATATTAAGGAGCAAGTGATTGTTTGCTCCTGTTATTTTTGTTGTTATTGTTTGGCCCAGATCCTTTATTCGTATTTTGTTGTTTTTCTGATTGTAGTTCCTCCTTGTATTCGTTTTCCACATATTATCTTTTTATGGAATTGATTTTGTGGAAAAGAGTCCATGTTTGGCTTTGTGGAATTCTTTTTCTCCATCTATATATTAATTGAGGTTTTCTGTTGGACATGGGCTGGCATTTCTGTTCTCTTAGGGTCTGTTGGACATCTGCCCAAGATCATCTGGCTTACATAGTCTCTGTTAAGAAGTCTAGTATAATTCTGATAGGTCTCCCTTTATATGTTACTTGACATTTTTCCCTTACTGTTTTTAATATTCTTTGTTTTATGAGTTTGGTGTTTTGAAAATTATGTGAAAGGAGGAATTTCTTTTCTGGTCCAATCTATTTGTAGTTCTGTAGGCTTCTTGTATGTTTATGGGCATCATGTACTTTAGGTTAGGGACATTTTCTTCCATAATTTTGTTAAAAGTATTTACTGGACCTTTAAGTTGGGAGTCTTCCCTCTCTTCGATCCCTATTATCCTTAGGTTTGATCTTCTCATTGTGTCTTGGATTTCCTGGACGTTTTGAGCTAGGAGCTTTTTGAGTTTTACATTATCTTTGACAGTTGTGTCAATGTTTTCTATGGTATCTTCTGTCCCTGGGATTCTCTTTTTTATCTCCTGTATTCTGTTGGTGATGCTTACCACTATGACCCACTACGTTTTCTTTATCCAAGGTTGTCTGCCTTGTTATTTCTTTATTGTTTCTATTTCCATTTTTAAATCCTGGATGGTTTTGTTCAATTCCTTCACCTGTTTAGTTGTGTTTTCCTGTAATTCTTTATGGGATTTTTGTGTTTCCTCTTTAAGGACTTCTATTTGTTTATCTGTGTTCTTCTGTATTTTTTTAAGGGATTTATTTAATATCCTTCTTAAAGTCTCTATCATCATCATGAGATGTGATTTTAAATCCAAATCTTGCTTTTCTGGTGTGTTTGCATATCCATTATTTGGCTTTGTAGGAGAACTGGGCCTTGATGATTTCATGTAGTCTTGGTTTCTGTTGCCTAGTTTCCTGAGCTTTCCTCTTAGCCATCAGGTTTTCTCTCGTGGTGTTGGTGTTAGCTTGTCTTATGTCTTGCTATCACTGACAGTGCCTTACCTTCCTGGAAGCCTATGTCAGCCTCCTATAAACCTCTTTTCTCTCTCAGCCTGGATTGGGTACAGTGAGCTGTTGTACTGAATCAGCTCCAGGCACAGGCAGAAATTGGAAGTGACCTGTCCCAGACTGCTCCTTGGTTTATGTGTTTTTAAGATTCCAGGCAGGTTGCTTGGAGCAAAAGACTTGGTTTTACATTTGCTCTCAGGTGTGTTGGCTCTCCTGCTAACTGGCTTTCAGCTCTGGGTCCAGGCAGAAACTGGAAGGGTCTTGCCCCTGACTGCTTCTAGGTTCATGTATCCAGAAGGCAGTATGCAGGTTCCTCTTGAGCCAGGAATATGATTAGAGGTGGCAGTCTCCCCTAAGCACTCAGGATTTTCTGCATTTCTGAGAGTCTGAGTTTCTTTCAAGTTATTTGGGTACAGAGATCTGTGGGACCAGTTCATCTCTGGGTGCAGGCAGAAGTCAGAGAGGTCCTGTCCCAGACTCCTCCTGCCTTTCTGTGTCCAGAGGCTACCAGGCAGGTCACTTGTAGAAGAAAAGTTGATCTTTCTTCTTCTGCTCTCGGATATTTTGGCATTCCTGGTGAATGGCTTTTAGCTCTGGACACAGGCAGAAGCAGGAAGGTCCTGCCTCTGGCTGCTCCCTGGTTCCTGTGTCCAGAGGGCACAAAACACTAGGCAGGTTCCTCTTGGGCAAGGAATGTGAGCAGAAGCAATTGTCTCCTCTGAGCTCTCAGGATCTTCCATACTTCTGAGAGTCCAGCTCTCTACCCCATGGGATTTAGATACTCCACTCAGCTTTTTGTCTGCATGGTAATTTTTCTCTTCAGGCTGGTTCTACTACTTATGTACCAGTATTTTGGTGGATATCCTCAATTTTCTTCTCTCAAAATCTTTGGGTCTCAGTGCAATACAAAGATTCACTTCCACAGCATCATTCAATGAAGTAGTTTCTCTCACTCATGAGTTGGAAGATTTGTTGGGGAAAAGTCTTTATCAGAAGAGTACTTTTCTTATTATAACAGTGTAAATCATGCTTACTTTAATGGTACTATTCTCTTTAAGAAATACATCCTCTCTTCTGGCATATGCACTGGCTGTTAAATTAAGGAACTTTGTGCTCTTTTTCTCTCTAAGTTGAATATTTCGTATTCCTTTCTGAACCATTTGTTCTTTTCCACTTTAGCCTGAATACGCATTATGAACAATAACCGCTTCATATAATAAATATTAATGTTTTTTAGTAATTTCCCCCACCCAAGAAATACATCTATCACAGTTTAACTTAACTTTAGTCAAGTTTAGGACAAGGGCAAAACACACTCAGGCTCTCTACCTGAAATATTACAGGAATTGGTTCCAAAGAATTTGCTATTAAAGTCCTTGCTTTCCTTACAAACCTCTAAAGCTAGATCATATAGTGTACATTTCTTGAAGCACTAGAGATTTTCAGACTCTTAGTAAAAACGATTTCTTGAGATCTGCTTATTGTATTCTGTTGCATTTCTTGCCCACATTTAAAGTTATCCTCATTTCTCCAAATCACACAAACAAAGGAAACAGCATAGTTTGCCAACAACATATCACTTCTGGTAATGATTTATATATTAGTTATTTTCAGCTGTAACAGACTACTACAACCAAGTCATCTTATATGAGATGTTTATTGGTTTTATAGTTCCAGAGGGTTATGTGTTTATCCTGATCAGGACACATATCTGCAAGTAGAGTAGCAGGTATGGCAGAAGAAAGGTAAGAGTGAGGCATCACATTACCAACGTCAAGAACAAAGCAGATAAAGTGAACTTAAAGTGAGACAAGGCTATAATGTTCAATGTCTGCCCTGGTGACATACTTCACCTAGAAAGGTCATATCTCCTAAATCTTCCCTAACAGTACTACCAAAGAGGGACATTTAATACCGAAGCCAATTGAGGACACTTCTCATTTAATTCAACACACCTGAGTCCTTTTTCATTTTATTGGTTATTTTATTTATTTATATTTTAAATGTTATCCCCCTTCCCAGTTTCCCCTCCACTAGCCCCCTTTCTCCTCCTCCCACCACACAGCCTCTATAAGGGTGCTCTCCCAATTGCTCATCTGCTCCTACTTCAGTGGCCTAGCATTCCCCTATCCTAGGTTATCAATTCCCCACAGAACCAAGGGGCTCCCCTCGCAGTAATGCCAGATAAGGCAATCCTCTGCTACATATCCAGCTGGAGCCATGGGTATCCCCTGTATTCTCTTTGGTTGGTGGTTTAGTCCCTAGGAGCTTTGGGGTGTCTGGTTGGTATTGTTTTTCCTATGAGGTTGCAAACCCCTTCAGCTTCTGCTGTCCTGGCCTTAACTTCCTCATTGGTGTCTCTGTGCTCATCCAATGTTTGGCTGTGTACATCCACACTCTATTGGCCCAACTCAGGAAAGTCTCTCAGGAGACAGCTGTACTGGCCTGAGAGTAATCACTGTTTGGCTTCGGCAATAGTGTCTGGGATTGGTGTCACCAGATAGCATGGATCCTTAGGTGGGGAATTCTCTGGGTGGCCTTTCCTTCAGTTTCAGCTCTACACTTCGTCTCTACATTTCCTTTTGACAGGAAGAATTCTGGGTTAATATTTTCGCGGTAGGTGGGCAGCCCCATCCCTCAACTGGGGGCTGTGCCTATAAACTGGATATGTTCTCTACAGGTTCTATCTCCCCTTTGTTGGGTATTTTGGGTAAAGTCATCTCTGTTGGGTCCTCGGAACCTCTTGGGTACCCAGCATCTGGGACTTTCTAGTGGCTAACCTCTTTTCCCCATCCCCTTCTTCTACACACCTACTTTCAAATACCTGGCCCACTGTACTTCTCCTTATCTTTTCCCATATCTGAAATGTCCCTCTGCCTTTTCGCTCCCCATCCTCTTTCACTCCCAAATCCCCCCCCTCTCTCTCTACTTCACAGAGATTACTCTTTCCCCTACTGAGTATTACTGTAGCATTCGCACTTTGGTGTGTTCTTCTTTCTTCTCAGGTTTCATATGGTCTGTGAGTTGTATCGTTGGCATCCCACACTTCTTTTTGGCTAATACACACTTATCAGTGAGTACATACGATGTGTGTGTGTTGGGGTTACCTCACTTAGGATGATATTTTCTTGTTCTGTCCATTTGCTTATGAATTTCATGATTCCATTCTTTTTAATAGCTGAGTAGTAACACCATTGTGTAAAAGTACCGTATTCTCTGTATCCATTCCTTTGTCATCTGGGTTCTTTCCAACTTCTGGCTTTATAAATGAGGCTGCCCTGAACATAGTGGAGCATGTGTTCTTGTTATATGTTATAAGTTGGAGCACCTTTTGAGTATATGCCCAAGAGTCATATAGCTGGGTCTCCCAATTTTCTGAGGAGCCCTGAGACTGATTTCCAGAATGTTTGTGCCAGCTTGAAATCCTACCAGCAATGGAGGAGTGATTCCCTTTTTCTACATCCTCACCAGTATCTTTTGTCACCTGATTTTATTAAAATCCAAAATGGCTTATTAGAGTATACGCAATTATATAAATTATTACATTAAATATTATAACTCATGATCTCATTTTCTTCACTATTAATGTGAATCAGTAATGATTGTAATTCTTCCAATTCTCAAAACAAACTCATATTTTATGTAAAGATTCATATTCAGTAGATTTTACATTTCAAAACTTGGCAAACTAAATCAAAATTGTACCACTAAATTGTAAAGATAAAAGTGATGTATTATTTGTAATAGTAATTAAAACTTGAAATATACAGGAATTTTGATGTATTTTTATTTTACTTCATATTTGTATTTTATTCCTGTTATGTGATAGATAAATCAGCAGGTGTAAGAAATTAAATACATTCATTCTTATAATGTATTTATTAAAAATGAGCACCCTCCTCAGAATTTTATATGCAACCACTACCCAAGATTTGAAGACATATAAGAACACACAAAATAAAAAAAATAGTGTATTAGGAATATCTAACATCCCTGTATCTATTATTGATTTCCATATACGTAATTACATAGAGTAAACAGATAGAAGAGGGACATGCTATTCAACTTTTAATTTTTATCTTCGCTAAAGTAATAACATTTTATATCATATATTTATATATTATTCATTCATTCCGTTTTTTTTTTCTTTTCAAGAAATTTATAAAACAAAAGCAAAGTCAAGGAAAGAGATGTGGAATAAACATATGCAATTTTCATTGGCCAAAGTAAAACACTTAAATGGGTGGAGATAAAAGATTGGTGGGTTTTTTTTAAATCATGTTTCTATTTGGCAATACAAAAATTCTGTAGAATTACATGTTGATATGAATACAACAGAGTCAAGTCAGCAATTTTGACTTGATCTTGTCAAATAAAATGTCAGAAATATGTTTATAACAAAACAATAAAGTTAGTTACAAGTTTTCCCCCATGTACTTTAGCATTTGTAATTCAAATTTTTTTACAACTACCTATGAATTGATCTTCTACTGTCCCACAGCAGAAATAGGAAATCTTTTTCTGCATACTTAGAGACTTACTATCTAAATAACATATTTGGCATTTTTATAAATGATTAGTTTGGATATTAAACTAGAGAAACAGAAAACAACTGCAAGTATCCTTCATAAGAATCAAACAAGTGGGTGCAGAATGGTTAAGTGAGAAATGACATATTAGCATTTATCATGTGTTTACTACTACACACATGCTGAGCTCTTCCAATATAGTGTTTTTTATTATAACTCATCAAAATATATTAATCTGAAAATATATCAACATTTTAACAAATTATGAGTCATGAAACTAACCAGCATGTTTTGAAATTATGGCAAATAATTCGCTTGCTAATAATTTCTTACTGTAAAGAAAAACATACAACTATCAAAGGGTTTAAATTTCCTGTTTTTTTTTTTCTATGATTGCTCAAGGCTCAGAAAGAACAAGTTCTAGAGTTCAATATTATGCACGCTTCTATTCTACACAGATCTCTAAACTCCAACTCAGAAACAGAGAGATGATCTATTTCTTAAATGATATTTCTTGTCTATAGGCTTAGTGACAATCATGTGTTAAAAAAATTCTTTGAGGTAATAAGACGGTTTAGCTGGTAATGGTACCTGTCACTGAGCCTGACAACCAAAGTTCTATTCCGAGAACCAACATGGTGAAAGAAGACAATCAACTCTGACTTTCATGTCCATGTCATACCACACATGTACTATCCCCACAAGAATACACTTAAATAAATAAATGTAAATGTAAAATTTCAAAAGAAAATCTGAACCTGTTTAAAAATATTTTACCATTGTATTTTACAAATCTATGACAATCCTTTATATTTTTCTTATTTCATGCTTCTTCTTGAATCATTTTTTACAAAATTCTTGATCAGAACATCAACTTGTGAAGGTGTATCTATTTGGGTTGTTCCTAGAAAGAGTAAGTTGAGAGCATTTCTCATGAAATGAGTCTGTAAAAATAAAGAAAGTAATAAAATACATGAAACCATATTCACTTTACTTCAAGACAAGCAGTTTCATCGTTTCATTTATATACTATAATCATTGAAAGTCTTCATTTGTACCCTCCTCTCAAATACATGAGTCTTTTTTTTTTTTTTGGTTCTTTTTTTTCGGAGCTGGGGACCGAACCCAGGGCCTTGCGCTTCCTAGGCAAGCGCTCTACTGCTGAGCTAAATCCCCAACCCCGTACATGAGTCTTTTTACATTGAAGTGCAAGCTTATTTTCTCCTGCATTAGGCATAAGTTCAGTTCCTTTACAGGAACAAGGAAGTTTGTTCCCCTTCATACCTTTAATGTTTTTCTTGATACCAGCACATGGTTACATGACTAAAAGTTTTTCTGACATTTTTTGTCTCATGGAAAACAAAATTTTATTGTGTAATCTTGGGCGTCATTCACTAAATTTTTGGAAATGTTATGATTTCTATTATTATGGGGTGTTTTTCTGGATCTAATTTATATGCTTTATGATTACTCTGAAATTCTTTTATTTAGTCTTTATTGAATAACCCTAATGCACCCAGAGGTTTTTAATCTGTTGTTTAAATTGTTACTTGATTCAGCATCACTAGAACTTCTCCTGGAAGTTGTTCAGAATGTAAGATCTCAGATCTCACACTGAACTACAATCTCCTTTGTTAAGATTTTAGCCCTATATCATTCAGCAGCACATTAGCACTTCAATGTACTAGCCAAAAGTATTTTTTTTGTTATAGAATGAGAAAATCCATGGAGCCACCCTAGTTTCCATATGATATAGTATTATTCTTTCTCTTACCTACAAACTAAATGCCTTACACACAGATATGTTAAGTCACTTTTGCTATCCAAAACCTATCAGCCAAAGGAAAAGGGTAGTTGTATCAAATGATACTGCTTAAATTTTAACTTTGGTTGTCTATCACACATAACCTTGACAGAGTTTTTCTTTTTGCTCTCTACCCTGGTTCCCATAGTTCTTGTATGTTTAGGTTCCCTTTTCCAATAATAATGAAAAACTACTAGTAAATCTCAATGGCTTACAATTGTAAATGTTCTGAAAAGAAAAGTTTTTTGGATAAAAATTACATAGATGGGCAAGAGGCCAAGACATGCCACACCAACATAGTTTGGACATTCATTCACTCTATAAAAATTGTAGTAAGTTTTCATACCTAGTCACATACTAAAACTCCAAGTCAGTGGAGCAAAGAAAAAAAAATAGAGAGACTATTTTAATAAATACTACCAAATTTCTTGACAATACTATTTGCAGAATTCAAATAGGAGTAACCATTAGGGACAACAAAATATACACTATTTATTACTCATCATCACTAGGAATATAGTGGCATAAATGATAAAGAAAATGGTTCAAAGTAACTATTTCCTAGGGAAATAATTTTAAATGAAGCTTTAGAAATGATTTTCATTTATAAATGTCTATTATTTTCCTATAATATATAATTAACTCACTTGTGAAGAAATCATTACACAAAATGTATTTGCTTTTAGATGTTTAAATTTTAAATATGTACTATGAGCATTAATAGCATTAATTATTCATTTCATCATTTACATTATAAGACAGAAATCTAACATATGCCAATTTTTTGTAGGAGTAGAAATATGGTTTTTAATTAAGTTTTATATATTTCTTTGCTAAATAGGAACTGAAGTTTGTTGGACAGTGAACAACACATAACACTCTCTATTGGAATCAAGTTGACAGGCAATTTGGTTTTAATCCTGGCTAAAGATTGCTTGTACATTGCTATAGATTTTAACCTTTATACTCTAATGGTCATCTGTTATGCTGTGATTATGTAGATGAAATAAAGGAGATTATCCAACTAAATTGTCACATTAAGGGAGGGTATAAATACAAAGGAAAAATGCTTCAATTCAGAGTAAAAGATACAGAGAATTGCTAATCAAATTTGACGCCTTAAAAATTCAAATATAGTATCTAGTAAATTCTGCCCAAGAAGAATGTTTTGTTGTGTTTATCTATTTTTTTTTGCTTGAATTAGTTCCTATGGGTTATTTTATTTATATTTCAAATGTTATCCACTTCCGCAGTTTCCCCTCCACAACCCCCATCTCCCATTTCCCTACCTCCTACTTCTATGAGGGTGCTCCTTCACCCACCTCACTGCCAGGGCATGCCCCTACAATGGAGCATCAATCCTTCACAGGGCCAAGGGCCTCCCCTCCCATTGATGTAACCAAGTCACAAAAGAAAATATATGGTATGTACTCACTGATAAGTAGATACTAGGAAAAAAGCTCAGAATACCCATGATACAACTCATAGATCATATGAAGCTCAAGAAAATAAAAGACCAAAGTGTGGATGCTTCAGAACTACTAAGAAGTGGCAGCAAAGTATTCATGGGATATAAAGAAAGGAAGGTATTTCAGATGGAGAGAAGAGGGAGAGGGGAAAAGGGGGGCAGGATCAGGTGTGGAAAGAGAAAAGGGAGACATATAGAGGTTCAGGAAACTGAACAGAGCTGTGTAGCAGTGGGGGGTGGAGAACTGAAGATAGCCACCAGAAAGTCTCAGATGTCTGGAAAGCAATAGGCTCCCAGGACCAAACTAGGGTGACATTAGCTGAAATACCCAACAAAGGGGAGAGAGAACCTGTAGAGTTCATATCCAGAGGTTAAGCATGGCCCCTGTTTAAGAAATGGGACCACCCTCCCATCTCAAAAATTTTAAATCAGAATTGCTCCTGTATAAAGGAAATATAGACAAAGGGTGGAGGAGAGACTGAAGGAAAGGTCATATAAAGACTGCCCTACCTGGGAATCTATACCATATGCAGACACCAAACCCAGACACTATTACTGACAGGAGTCTGATATAGCAGAAGAGTAGGGGCAGTAGCCAAAGGATTGAGGCAGCCTGAGTGATCAAAGACATCACAAAAAGACCTACAGAAAAAAACTAACCTGGGCCCATGGTGACTAGCAGAGACAGAATCACCAATCAAAGAGCTTGTATGGGCTGGACCTAGGGTCCTACCAATGTGTAACAAGATTGCAGCTTTGTCTTCATATAGGTACCTAACAATTGAAGCAGAGACTATTTCTGACTCTCTTTCCCGCATTTGGATCACTTTTCTATAGGTGGTTGGCTTTGTCTGCCTTCAATGGGAAAGGATGCTCTTATCCCTGCTAGGACTTCATGTGCTGGAGGGAGAAGTGTTGGTACCCATGGAGAAGGGGAAACAGCAGAGGAGGGGAGGCAAGAGTGATGTTGGAACTAGGAGAAGAGGAAGAGGGAAATGATCAGGATGAAAAGTGGATTAATCAGAGAAAGAACTGGAAGAGCCTGAAGGGGCTCGAGACCCCATATGTACAACAATGCCAAGCAACCAGAGCTTCCAGGGACTAAGCCACTACCTAAAGATTATACATGGACTGACCCTGGACTCTGACCTCATAGGTAGCAATGAATATCCTAGTAAGAGCACCAGTGGAAGGGGAAGCCCTGGGTCCTGCTAAGACTAAACCCCCAGTGAACTAGATTGTTGGGGGGAGGGCGGCAAGGGAGGGAGGATGGGGAGGGGAATACACATAAAGAAGGGGAGGGGGGAGGCGGATGTTTGCCTGGAAACCGGGAAAGGGAATAACATTCGAAATGTATATAAGAAATACTCAAGTTAATTAAAAAAAAAATACAATAAAAAAGTTTAAAAGTAAAAAAAAAGAAAAGTGGATTAATAAACATAAAACACACTTCTTAATTTGAAAAGTATAGATTATAGTATAAAAATGTTGCAATTCTAAAGAGATTTTCTTGTTTTTTAAATAATGTTGTAAGATTTGTGTAGAGAAGGAAATAAGAGTTCAGAGGGTTCCAAATTGTAACTTGAGGGAACAAATCATTAGTCTTCCCCTTACCTCAAATTGTGCCATAAAATCCCAGTCTAAAGATTTGCTTTATTTACTACTCATCATTCAGAAAATATAAGGAAAAAGATAGGAAATTACACTAAAAGGATTTTCCAAATGTATTGTGGTAATAAAATCAGGCAGAAAAATATAAATAGATTGAAGGGAACTTATAAAAATTAAATAAGTTTAGTGACACATGGTACCCTGAGGCCCATTGTCTAACTTTGGGCTCAATCTGCAGTCTGGTACACCCTTGAGGAAACTTAAGAGCATTCTGGTTCCCTGAAAAAACCTTTGGGGACCCAAAGACTAATCAGCATGGAACACTGTTCCACCAATCTAATTCCAGTCATATCTTTCAATCATCCCATTTGTGTCAAACAGGGACAGGAGCAGAGTCTGTCTCAGGCACAGCCAGTGAGGTAGGTACCCTGACTGTCATTGTCTGGCACATGGCTCCCAGCACCTTCCTGAGGAGTCCTGTTGCCATCAGGATCATCTAACCAACAGCAGGAAAAAAAAATGATGACTAAAGGACAGCATAAGAACACAATCAACAAGACCCAGGGCAATATATAACCAGCAAAGTCCAGTTGCATTACTAAAATAAACCATGGATAAGCTAATAAAACTGAAGCATAAGAAGAGACTCTTAATTCCAATGTTATCAACATGATAGAGGCCTTTAAAAAGGCCATGAATAAATACCTTAAGAACATTTAGAAAAATAAAATCAAACAGGTAGCTAGATTTAAAGAGAAAGCAAATGAATATAAAGAAATACAGCAAAATACAATCAAACAAGCAAAGGAAATGCGTAAAATTGTCCATGATCTGAATAGGAAAATAGAAACCGTAAAGAAAATATAAATTGACACAATCCTGTAGATGTAGAAACTATGAAAGAAATCAGAAACTATAGACTTAAGTACCAAAAACAGAACTGATGAGATTAAAGAGAGAAACTCAGTGACAGAAGATAAAATAGAATTAATCAATGTATCAGTCAAGGAAAGTACAAAATCTAAGAAGTTCATGTAATTTTAAATTTTAGTCCTACATTATCATGATAGTGATGAATTTGAGCATAAAATTAATTGTTCCTTATCTTTTTAATAAAAAATTAAAAAAAAATTTCATGATACAAAACACCATGTAAATTTGGGACACTATGAAATGGTGAAAACTAAGACTAATAGGAATATAAAAAGAGATACTCAGTTCAATTACCCAGAAAACATCTTTAACAAAATCATACAGGAAAATTCTCCTAACCAATGAATATAATGCCTATAAAAGTACAAGAAGCTTACAAAACACCAAACACTGGAGCAGAAAAGAATTTTTTCCTGCTACATAATAATCAAACCACTAAAAATACAGAACATAGAAACAATCTTAAAAACAGCAAAAGAAAAAAGGCCAAGTAACATATAAAGGAACACCTATCAGAATTATATCTGATTATTCATCAGAAAATCTGAAAGCTAGAAGGGCATGAACAGAGAGAGAGAGAGAGAGAGAGAGAGAGAGAGAGAGAGAGAGAGAGAGAGAGAGAGAGAGAGAGAGAGAGAGAGAGAAGACTTTCAGACCATAAAAGATCACGAATGTCAGCTCAAATTACCCAGCCAAACTTTTAGTACCATAGATAATAAAACCTTGAAATTCCATGACAAAACCAAATTTGAATAATACCTTTCCACTAACTCATCCATAAAGAGAATGATAGAAGTAAAATTCTTACCAAATGAAACTAACTATATTCAAGAAAACAAAAATAATTTAACAGCATTAAAACCAATAGAAGATACACACATGCATGCACTTGAACACATGCACACTCAACCACCACCATATAAAAAAAAGAAAAATAGGAAGTAACAATCATTGGTAATTAATGTCTGTCAATATCAATTGGCTCAATTTCCCTGAAAGAGATACAGGATAACAGAATGTGTGCATAAATGTCCTCATTCTGCTGTATATAAGAAACACATTTCAGTAGCAAAGATAGTCATTATCTCAGCAGAAAGGGCTGTAAAAACATTTTCCACGAAAACAGATCAAAGAAATAAGTTAAAGTAGCCATTCCAATAGCTATAGACTTCAAACAGAAACAAATCAAAAGAGTCATGAAAGGAAACGTCATACACATTAAAGGAAAAATTCACCAAGAAGACATCAAAAATTGTGAATACCTATACCCCAAATGCAAGGGCACCCTCTTTTCTAAAAGAAAAATTACTAAAGATTGAATCACACATCAAACTCCACACTTTAATAGTGAGAGACTTCAACATCCCACTCTAATGAAAAAGACATCCAGACAGAGAGTAAACAGAGAAATTGTAAAACTAATGAAGGTCGTGACTCAAATGGATCTAACAGATATCTACAGGAAATTTCACCCAAACACAAAAGAATATACATTCTCAGTATCTCAGAGAGGACCTTTTCTAAAATTGAATGTAAAATCAGTCACAAAGCCAACTTCAAAAGTTACAGGCAGCTTGAAACAATGGCATGAATCTTATCAGTTCAACATGTATTAAAGCTGGACTTCAAGAATAATAAAAAAACCCACATATTCATGGAAACTGAACAACTCTCTTACCAGTGATAATTAGATCATGGAAAAAATAAAGAATTTAAAGATTTTCTAGAAATCAATGTGAATGATAGCACAACATACCCAAACTTATGTTACGTTATGAAAATGATGGAGTGAGAAAAGTTCAAAGTACTATATGCCCTCATAATGAAATTGAACAGTTTCATACTGACAAACTAAATGTACATTTGAAGACTACAGAAAAATAGGGAGAAAACATACGAAGGAGGAGAAGATAGCAGGAAATAATCAAACACATGGCTAAAATCAATTGAAACCAAGAAAATAATATACAGATTCAAAAGAAATCAAGAGCTTGTTTGAGAAAAATCAACAATATAAAACAAACCCTTAACCAAATCCATCAAAGCCAGAGACACAATAATTCCAAATTCACCACACAATCCCGTGTGAGACATAATAAAAACACTGAGAAGATTTTAAAAAATCACAGTTCCAGCCCAAAAGCCTGTACCTACAAAATTGAAAATCTAAATTATTGATGATTTTCAAGATAGATACTTATCAAAAGCTAAATTAAATCAAAAGTTCATCTGAATAGTACTAAAGCCCTCAAAGAAATAGAAGCAGTTATTACAATTCTCCCAACCAAAAGAGCCCTGGACCAGAGGGTTTTAGTGCAGAATACTTCCAGATTTTCAATGAGCTAAGTCTAATACTCCTCAAACTATTCCACAAAATAGAAACAAAAGGAACGATGCTAAACATATTCTATAAGGCCACAATCACCCTGATATACAAAGAACACAAAGACTGAAAAAAAGGAAGAATTTTAGCCCAATTTTGTTTATGAATACTGATGCAAAATACTAAATATGATACTCCCATACCGAATCCAAGAACATATCAAAGACATCATGCAACATGATAAAATAGACTGTATATCAGGGATGCAGAGATGGTTGAATACATGAATATCCATCAACTTCATCTATTATATAATAAAGCAAAAGGAAAACCATATGATCATCTCTCTACCTGACTAAAAAGCATTTGACAAAATCCAACACCCGTCATGATAAAAATCTTGAAGAGAGAAGGAATACAAGTGCTATAACTAAACATAATAAAAGCAAACCAATAGCCAACATAAGATTAAATGGAGAGACGCTTAAAGCATTTCCACTAAAATTGGATCCAAAAGAAGTCTGTCCACTTTCCCCATATCTCTTCAATTATACTTGAAATACTAGCTCTAACAATAAAACAACTAAAGGAAATCAAGTGGATACAAATAGGAAAGGAAGAAGTCAAAGAATGACTATTCACAGAAGATTTGATAGTATACATGAGTGGCCACAAAAAATTTACCAGAGATCTCCATTGCTGACAAACACCTTCAGCAAAGTTGCTGGATGTTAAAATTAACTTAAAGAAATCACAGTCCTACTCTACACACAAACCAATAGTCTAAGAAAAGAAATAAAAAAATACCTTAACAATAGCTGTTAAATAACATAAATATTTTGGTGTAATTTTAACAAGGGAAAATCCTGTATGACAAGAAATTCAAGTCTCTGAAGAAAGAAATAAAAGAGGATATCATTAGTTGAGCATGAACTGGTAGGCTTAATATACTGAAAATGGCCATCTTACCAAAATGTACATATTCAATGAACCCCCAAAATTCCAACAAAATTTCTCACAGACCTTGAATGAACAATACCAACTTCATATGGAAAAATAAAAAAAAAAACAAAACAAACAAAGCAGGATAGGTAAAACATCCTGGAAGAGTAAAATTATTTCTGGAGTTATACCTGACCTCAAATTGTAATAACAGAGACAATACCAATAACACTACATTGTATTGGTATAGGAATACACAATTGGATCAATGGAATCAATCAAAGACCCTAAAGTAATCTCACACACTTTCAGACATTTGATCTTTTACAAAGAATCAAAAACCATGAAACAGAAAGTGGAGAGCCTCTTTACCAAATTGTCTACGCCTAACTGGATGTCTGCTTGTAGAAGAATGCAAATAGATATGTATTGATCACCCTGCACAAAACTCAAGTACAAATTAGTCAAGGAACCCAATGTAAAACCAGACATATTAAATTTAATAGAACAGAAAGTGAGACATATCCTTGAACTCATTGATGCAGGAAATAAATCAAACTCATGGGCTACAATGAAAAGAGTCCTAAGAGGAAAAATCATATCTCTGAGTGCCTGAAAATGAAACTGGAGAGTGCATACACTAACGTGTTGACAGCACAACTGAAAGCTGAAGAACAAAAGGAAGCTAATTTAACCAAGAGAAGTAGACAGCAGTAAATAATCAAATCGAGAGCATAAATCAACCAAGTAGAACAAAAATAACTATAGAAAGAATCAATAAAACCAGGAGCTGGTTCTCTTGAGAAAATCAAGAATAAAGAAAAACACGTAGACAGCCTAACCAGAGGGCAGAGAGACAGTATCCATATTAACAAAATAAGAAATGAAAAGGGAGACATAACACTATCTGAGGAAATTAAAAAATTTTCAGACCCTACTACAAAAGCCTATACTCAATAAAACTGGAAAATCTGGGGGAAATGGGGAAATTTGTGTACCAATTTAATTAGGATGAGGATAAACATCTAAACAGTCCCATAATTCCTAATGAAGTAGAAACAGTCATTGAATGTCTCCCAACAACAACAAAAAATTCTAAGGACCAGATGGGTTTAGTACCGAATTCTATCAGATCTTCAAAGAAGACCTGAGAACAAATGTTTTCAAACTATTTCACAAAATATAAACAGAAGGAACACTACCCATTCGTTCTATGAAGCCACAATTGTGCTCCTAACTAAGCCATAGTGAGATACAACAAAGAAAAATGTCAGAGCAATTTCACTTATGAGTATCAATGCAAAAATCCTCAGTAAAATTCCCACAAACTGAATTGAAGAACAGATCAAAATGATCAATCATCAGAATTAAGTAGACTTCATGCCAGAAATGCAGGGATGTTTAATTATACAGAAATCCAACAAAGGAATCCATTATACAAAAAAACTCAAAAGAAAAATCACATGATCATCTTCATTAGATGATGAGTAAACATTTAACAAAATTCAATATTCTTTCATGATAGAAGTCTTTAAAGATCAGGGAGTACAGGGCCCATACCTAAAACACAGTAAAGCAATATACATCAAGCCAGTGGCCAACATCAAAACTAAATGGAGAAAACTTGAAGAACCTAATTAAAAAATCAGGGAC
The DNA here is from genome assembly GCF_011064425.1 of Rattus rattus. Taxonomy (NCBI): domain Eukaryota; kingdom Metazoa; phylum Chordata; class Mammalia; order Rodentia; family Muridae; genus Rattus; species Rattus rattus. Next base: position 48,240,882 of record NC_046172.1, read on the forward strand.
TAGACAAGGTTGACCATGCTCTCCTTACCTATTCAATGGAGTACTTTCAGTCCTAGCCAGAGTAATTAGTAAGGAAGAAGACAAAATATCACTAGTTGCACATGATGTGATGGTATACATAAGTGACTCCAAATATTCCACCAGAGAACTCCTAAGCCTGATAGACTATTTCAGCGAATTAAGTGGTTTGATATAAAATTAACTCAACAAATCAGTGTCCTTTTCTTCACCAAAGGATAAACAGGCTGAGAAAGAAATTAGAAACGACACTTTTCACAATAGCCGTCACACCAATATAAAAATACCTGGGTGACTTAACCAAGCAAGTGGAGAGATATTTGACAAGAACTTCAAGTCCCTGAAAAAGAAATTGAAGATCTCAGAAGATGGAAAGACCTCTCAAGCTCATGGATTGGCAGGATGAATATAGTAAAAATTGGCCATTTTACCAAAAGTATTCTGCAGATTCAATGCAATACCCGTCAAAATTCCAACTCAATTTTTCATCGTTAGAAAGAGCAATTTGCAATTTCATTTGGAATAACAAAAAATCCAGGATAGCAAAATTTATCTTCAACAATAGAAGAAATTTTGTAGGAATTACCATCCCTCACCTCAAGCAGTATTACAGAGGAATAATGATAAAAATGTATGGTATTGGTACAAAGACAGGCATGTAGATCAGTGTAATAGGATTGAATACCCAGATATGAATCCAAACACATTTGCTCACTCGATCTTTGACAGAGCAGCTAAAAATATCCAGTGGGAAAGACTGCATTTTCAACAAATGGTCATGGTTCAACTGGAGGTCAGTGTGTAGAAGAAGGCAAATCAATCCATTCTTATTGCCTTATACAATGCTCACGTCCAAGTGTATCAAGGACCTCCACATAAATCCAGGTACACTGAAACTATTAAAAAGAAAGTGGGGAAACGCCTCAAAAACATGGGCATAAGGGAAATTTTCACGAACAGAACACCAATGACTTGTGCTCTAAGATCAGCAATGGACAAATGGGACCTCATATAATTGCAAATCTCCTGTAAGCCAAAGGACACTGTCAATAGGACAAAAAGGCAACCAACTGATTGGGAAAAGATCTTTACCAATCTTTTATCTAATAGAGGGATAATATTCAAATATACACAAAAAGCTTAAGAAGGTAGACACCAGAGAATCAACCCTATTAAAATGGGGTACAGAGGGAAACAGAATTCTCAACTGAGGAATCTCAAATCACTGAGAAGCAGTTAAAGAAATGTTCAAAACCATTAGTCATCTTGGAAAAAAAAGCAACCAAACAACACTGATATTCCACCCTCACACCCACAGAATGGCGCCAGGCCAAAACCAGGTGACAGTAGATGCTAGGAGAGGTTGGGGAGGCAAAAAGACTTCTCCATTGTGAAGGGATTGCAAATGATATACCAACCACCATGGAAATCAATCTGGAAGGTTGCTTAGAATATTGGTACAAAAATAATCCTAAGGGACCCGCTATATCATTTTGGGTATATACCAAAAAGAAGCTACAAAATAACAAAGGCATAAGTGTTCTATTATGTTCATAGCTGCCTATTTTATAATAAATAGAAGGTATAAAGAACCTAAATGTCATTTGATGAGAATGAATACAGAAAAAATGTTGCACATTTACAATGAATACTATTAAGTCATTAAAAACAATAGCTTCAAGGAAATTTTAGCCAAGGATATAACTAGAAATATCATCCTGAGTTTGGTAACCCAGTTACTGAAGATCACACATGGTATGCACACACTGATAAGTGGATATTATCCCCAAAGATCAGAATACTGAAAATATAATTCAGAAAACACTTGAAGCTCAAGAAAGAAGTCCAAAGTTGAATGCTTTGGTTGCTTTTAGAAGAGGGAACAAATGCTCAAATATTTTCACGGGAGGAAATTGGAAGACAAAGAGTGGAGTAGAGACTGAAAGAAAGGCCATCAAGAGAATACCCCACATAGGGATCCAGCCCATACACAGACCCCAAAGCCAAACACAAAGGTAGATGTCAAGAAGTGTTTGCTTGCTTAGTCTCATATGGCTGTCTTCTGAGAGTCTCTGCCAGAGCCTGAAAAATACAGATGCAGATGCTACTGCGAAACATTGGATTGAGAATGGGTTCCCCCATGGAAGAGTTAGAGAAAGGACTGAGGAGCTGAAGGGGTTTGCAATCCATAGTAAGAACAATGTCAACCCACCAGACCCCTCAGAACTCCCAGGGGCTAGTCCACAAAGCAAAAAGTACACGTGGAGGGACCCATGACTCTAGCTACATCCGTAGCAGAAGATGACATTGTCTGTCATCAATTTGAGGATAGGCCTTTGGTCCTTTTAAGGCTTGATGGCCCAGTGTAGGGCAATGCTCAGTCAGGGAGGCAAGATGGAGTGGTTGTATGGGTGGGGAAGCACCCTCACAGAAGCAGGGGGAGGGGCAATGAAGTAGGGGTTTTCTAGAGCAGAAATTGGGAAAGGGGATAACATTTGAAAAGTAAATAAAGAAAATATTCAATAAAAATAAGAGACTATAATTTTATATTGGATGTACCCACCTTAGGTAAAACAAATTCTAAATAACTGGGATACTCAAAATAGGGTAATTCCCAAGACTGACAGGCATTTGTAACTTCTGGCTATCATGGTGAAAAGAAGCCATGAATATTAAGCAGTGAAACAGAGTCAGGAGAATGAATATAATAAAAGAACAATTACTAGTCTGAGGTCGGGACTCTGATATACAAGAACAGATTTAATTTGATTATGTTAGTGTAGAATAATGTTGCTTAGAGTATTTAAGAACTTGGAACAAATTAGAAATTTGGGGCCCACAAAAAATCTCATTTACAAAGATTATTCAAGTCTTTGGAGAAGCATCCACTGATTTTTATTTTTTTTTAAAGATTAGTCTCAGCTAAAACAAAGACATATCAGACCTTGACATAGGGTATGTATTAAATAAAGACCTTGGTATGAAAATTTTAAATACCTAATGTTAAAAGATAGGCCAAAGGCTTGAGGAAACACATAGATGAATAATCATGAATATAACTGATAATAATTCTAAGATATACTATCTAATATATTAGGTCAAACTCTAAAGAGAGGTCTCTGATATCAACGAACCTGGTACTTTAAGTGTGAGAAATGTTGATAGTTTTTAAAACTTAAAGAGACTCAGCCAAATCAAAACCCTCAGATTTCAAAATCGCCTAAGTGCATTAACTCTGAGAAATACAGTATTTTGTGCCAGAAAAGTTAAAACAGCTTTTCTAGGACAAAAGATTTTCCTAAATTTCAAACAGAAAGAATGCCTAGACTTGCCAGGCTATGTGTATGTGATGAGGAAAGGCTGTCATTGGGTTCATGAGTACAAATTAAAAAAAGATATTAAAGCTAATTTCATGCCATTGGGAAATAGCCTAAAGGGCCTGGCTCAGGGCCCACAGCAAAATGTAAGAGCTGTTTCAACCATGGAGTAAGTTAAATCAGCCTTTATACTATGTATATGTATTGACATCAGAATAGAAGCCAGCAAAAGTTTTCATTGGGGATATGGGGGATTTGTATTTTCACAGGAAGTGAAAAGTTATTAATATCATCAAAACAGAAAATAATTAGAAAGGAAATAGTTAGAAAAGGTCTCCCAAAAAGCTTGGTAATGGATCTGAAATATATATATTTCATTGAAAATGTCTCTGTTTATATGTCCTGATACACATAGCAAAATTAATGGCTTAAAACAGAGGAGGAGGATGTTGTGAAATTCTTAAGAATTTTGGAATTTGAGTTTCTATAAAAATACAGGAATATTTTAAGAACATGTTTTCATTTTAATCATGGGTATGGGGATATGGAGCTGCTTAGGACTATCTACAGAAGTTGACTATTATTTGCCTCGTGATCTAACAGAGGCGTGGCTATGTCAGGTGGAAATAATTTCTGTGATTGTGTATTATTTAGAATTCTGGGAACTTTTCAAAGGGTATATAAATGCCAGATACTTTGCTTCCATATCCCTTCCTTTTGGAATGGCCTTCCAGAGCCTGATCCACATGTGACCCATATGTATACAGCCACCAAAATTAGATAAGATTGATGAAGCTAGAAAATGCATGCTGAAAGGTACCTGAATAGATCTCTCCTGAGAGACACATCCAGAGCATGTCTGCTACAGAGGTCAAACCACCGCTAGCAGCAAACCACCGAACTGAGAATAGGACCCCCTTAGGGGGAATTAGAGGAAGTATTGAACGAGTTGAAGGAGCTTGCAACCCCATAAAAACAACAGTGCCAACCAACCAGAGCTTCCAGAGACTAAACCACTACCGAAATACTATACATGGATTGACCCTGGGCTCCAACTGCATATGTGGCAGAGAAAAGCCTTATTGGGGCACCAGGGGAAGGGGAAGGAAGCCCTTGGTCCCGCCAAGGTTGGACTCCCAGTGCAGAGGAATATGGGGGGATAAGGGGGATTTATAGAAGCAATAGCCATATGGGGTAGGGGGAGGGGAGGGAATGGGGATTTATGGACAGGAAACCGAACTGGAATAATGTTTGAAAATGTAAGAAGAAATATCTAATAAAAATTTTAAAAATATATGCCAGAGCTCTGATAGGGGAGGTTGAGGGTTCATAGTCATTGATGGGTTTAGTTGTGGTTTGCCAGATATACCAAAGAAGAAACAAAAGGAAAGAAGTTAGATTCGATGATTTCTCTCTCTCTTCTCTGGAATAGGGGGAGGGAAAAAGAATCCAGAATGTAGCAAATATCAAGTACACAAACTATCCTTTTATGTTTTTGTCTCTGCCAGTAAGAGTTGGGTCTATACATGTTCAAAACAATAACTGAATTTTAATAAACTTTTTATTTTTTATTTTTTAATCTTATTTTACAGTCCAGACTATATCTCCTTCCTTGTCCATTCTCTGAGTGTTTCCCATTCCATCCCTCCTCCTCCTAGAACTCCCCAGTCTCCAAGAGGATTCCCCACTCCTCAACCCCAACCCCAATAGACCTCCCTACACCCTGGGGCCTCAAGTCTCTTGAGGGTTAGGTGCATCTTCTCTGAATGAGTCCAAGCCCGGCAGTCTCCTGTTGTAAATGTATTGGGGACCTCATATCAGCTGGTGTATACTGCCTGGTTGGTGGATCAGTAGTAATATAATTTCGTTTTAATATTTTTTGAATATTTTTGTATAAGAATATTGAATTAACATATATTTACACTTTCTTCTGGACTTAATTGCTCTATCTCCTAATATGTCTCTGGTACTGCCTTTAAATTTCATGACCTCTTCTTTTATAATTGTTATTGTTACACAATCATAACTTGCTGAATCCATATAATATTGCTTTTATGTCCACGTGTTTAGTGCTAATCACTTGAGTTAAATATTAACTAAACTGGAACTCCTTAGGCATATAAGACTATGAGAATGTAAAAAGAAATTATGTCTCTGTATAATCACATATTATTTAGCATTATAAGTTAGTAAACACATTGTGCATGTAGTAATACATATTATATATAATAATATATTATACATAGAGCCGATTAAATAAAGCAATATACAAAAATGTAGTGTATAATTTATTTGAAGTGATATTTTGAAAGTGGAAAGAAAAATATTGACTGTGGAAAAATGACAATAGTGGTTACCTTTGAGAAGAGAGAAAAGGGTTGGTACGGAATGGCGGGGCACATATGACCCCTTGTCATACAAATTATATATAATAATTATAATTTAGTCTTTGTTTTTACAGTCCAGTTGTTATTTATCTCCCTCCCGTTCCATACTCCAACAGTTCCTCATGCCATTCCTCCCCAATCTCCAATAGAATGACCCCCACTCCACCAGAAGTCCCTACTCCCTGGAGTCTCAAGTATCTCAAGGGTTAGATGCATCTCTCACTGAGGCCAGACTGAGCAGTCCTCTGCTATATATGTGTCAGGGCTTCATATCAACTAATGTATGCTGCCTGGTTGGTGACTCAGTGTATCTGAGAGATCTCCGGGTTCTAGATTAATTGAGACTTCTGGTCTTCTGATGGGGTCACCCTCCTCAGCTTCTTTCAGTCTTTCTCTAATTCAACCACTGAGGTACCTGACTTCTGTCCATTGGTTGGGTTTAAGTATCTGCATCTGACCCTTTCAGCTGCTTGTTGGGCCTCTCTTGGAAGGCAGCCACATTAGGCTTCTTTCTGTAAGCACACCATAGTTTCAATAATAGTGTCAGACCTTGGAGCCTCACCTTGAGTTAGATCTCAAATTGGGCCAGTCACTAGAATTCAGCCACCGTCAGTCTCTTCTCCATTTATGTCACCGCAGTTCTTTCAGACAGGAACAATTCTGGGTCACAAGTTTTTGACTGTGAGAGGGGAACCCCAATTTGCTTATTGTGATATTTTATGGGAGGAGTTGGGGAATTGGAAAAAAATATCAAAACCTGTTATATGAAAAAATTTAATAAAACTGCATTTATGTTTATACTGACACGCAAAAGTGAAAAACACACATTAGCCCTATTGGCTCAATCAATTTTAAAGTTATTTAAAGCTGAATCATAGGGTAGCTGTGCCTTTCTCTTTTTTGCGAAATTTACTGTCATATATTTCAAAATATATGAGAAACATTGCCTGCTTCAACTTGTAAAATGCTTAAATGTACTGAGACGAGTTTTAAAAAGTATATTATTTTAAATAAATAGTATACATAGGATACTTCACTGAAAATCATGTTAGGCAATTTGCCTATCTGCCAGTTTCTTAAATAATAAAATATTCAATATAATGTCAACAAGTTTAAAAGACTTATTAAATATATACTATTGATAAGGAGTTAGTCTATTCTCCGAGCAACAGAGAAACACATATGCTCTAATGGTGTTTATGGGCTGCTAGAGCATGTTACTCTTAAAGAAAATGGAAGAGTCTTGCACTGGGTATATGGTCTTATTATCAGTGGTACTCCAAAACATATGTGATACCTTGCATTCACTTCCAAATACTGTTAAAAAGGGGTCTCAATAAGCTTAAATACTTACATTACTTAAAGTCTTTTAATATTCAGAGTATTTTTAGTAAGTGAAAGCAAAATACTTTTAAGTATTCTAAACATGAGGAAGGATTTAGAATACACATCACTGTTGGGAAAAAATAATAATAGGCTAAAATGAAAATACTCAGTTACAAGGAAATGCAATGCTTCTAAAGGACAAAAATCACACAGACTATTCTAGGAAAACCTAGCAACACCAAATCAAGCAGATCTTATCTCCAAGAAATTTTAACATTAACTTACTTATTTTGACTATCTTACTAAACTTTTTTCTACCTCCAGATAGAGTTGTGGGTATACAAATAGACATCAACAACCTTGTATAAACTGCAGTCTAGGAAACCATATTATGCTGTCACCATCTGAAATGCTATTATACTTATCACTTGCTTAACCATCGTTATATTCTAAAGTTTATCACTGTCAGTCAATAAAACAATAATGATTTTTTTCCATTACAGTAAACTCTAGGTAAGCATGTATACCAAGTACCAAGTGTCCAGTAAGTAAGACTGAGGAAGAGCTTCAACTATGGTCAAAGATGACTTAAAATTTTTAGCATTACAGACATTTTGATCTAGATATTTTAGTGTATAGAGAAGAATGATATTCTATGAATTATTTCTAGGTTTTCATCTGATAAATGATAAGAACTCCACAGTCACCACTCTATCTTCAAACAGTGTCAAATGTACCATAGAACTTTCAGGAGCACACACTAGTTTATCCTGCTTAAATCCAATTATTATTCTTGCTGGATTAGTGGCACCTCTTCAATATATATATATATATATATATATATATATATATATATATATATATATCTCGATTACCTGTGTCAAGGTGTTCAACACCATGTTGTCTGGACCTGTATGCATGAAATATGACAATGTAACCAGAGATAGAAAAATTGTACAAGAAAAAAGAAGAAAACGAATTCTATTACATACTTAAGACTCACACAAGTGAATACCTGTACTGTGTATTGAATATGTACTGTGAATATGATCTGGTCTATATTAACTAATGTATTTCATTGCTAGAAATTGTCAATCACTTGAAGAATTTCTTACTCCATATAATGTTTGCACATTTAATTTAACATGTATTTTAGTAGTATTAATAAACATTACATAGGGAAATAAAAATAAATAGAAATAAAATTCTAAGTATGTCTTGAATGAGTGTCACATTTACAACACGAAATGAAAGCAGTTTAGCTCAGTAAGTGAAGAACTGTTGTGTCTAGTATCTTCTAGGGAAAGGTGAGGTAGACATCATTTGTGGTGTAGTCTCAGACTTAGAAAAGGTAGAAACAACAATAAAATACAGTCTTTGAAAGAACAATGTTTGGTATTAGAATATATATTTAATCCTAGATATGTATATTCTACCAGAGTTAATTTTGCCATTTTTGGTCCCTGAGTCTGAATTTTCTTATTTATTTAAATGTAGGAAAAATATCGAGGCCATATTTCCTTCATTTAACATCGACAATAAAATGAAATGTTATGAGTTCTTACAGCATGGTAAATACAACTACATAATTATCACTTTACAACCTTGCTGATTTAGTCTGTCCTACAATACCTTATAGTTATATTCATTAGGAAACCTTGCAATAAAGTAATAACTATCTATGATTTTTAGAGTATACAGTATATATTCATTTTAAACAAACTACTTATCATTTATCTGAAAATGTTGACTCCAGTCAACCAATTTTGAATCGATTACACAAACTATAATGTATCATTCTGCTAATGCCCTAATTCTTTTTAAGCTAAAATAAGGATAATTTAAAATAAATTCATATATTCAATGTTTTAAATATTTGATACTTGCATTGTTTTGTTACATTTTTTGACAATTTCTTATATGTATGTAAGACATTCTGATTACCCTGTCCCAATTTCTCTCATCTCACTATGATCCCTGTGTTCCCATGATTCCTCCCTAAAGAGAAAAATATCTTTCTCTCATGCATATATTTTTGTTTGTTAATGCACTGAGTTTAGCATCTATGGTTACATATGGCACTATCTAATAAAGATATGCATCTGAAGACACCAAGTTCCTCTCCCTCAGAAGTCATCAGTAGACAATAAGTAAACAAGAATGGGTAGGATTCCATGAGCGCTTCTCCATTCCATGATGGGCTGTTGGCAGGTTTATTCTTATACAAGTTCAAGACATTCTTAGTAAAGATTGGAAATATAAGTTTAAAAAAAGAAATTTCAAATAAATTTTAATTAATAATGTTGATATCATATATAATGGAGGTTCTACTGATGAAAATTTCTATAATGTTTCTGGAAGAAACAAGTTTAATGACTTTGTACTTATTGTTAAACGCAAGAACAGTTAATTTTATAAACAAAAAGGAAGAAACAGGGATTTATTTGGAAGAAAAAAATATAGTATCTCACAAGATACAAGATATCTCTTGAACATGAAAGTTACAATTTCCAAAACAATAAAAATATTATTTATTTATTACTAAGTCTATAGTGTTTTTGTTGTAACTACAGAATTGTACTGAAGGGAGAATCACCATGAATCACATTTAATTATTTAAGGCAAGCTAACAAAAAAAAAAAAAAAAGATTAGCCTAATTATTTCCACATTTATTTGGAATAGAAATGATTTTCTTCATGAAGTTCAATGCTATGATGCACATGTAGATTAAAGACAGAAAGTGAAGTATCTCCAACTATGTCAAGACTGATTATTGTTACATGTAATTAAGTAGCTTACATGCAATTGTTTTATTAATAACAAAATAATTTGAACTTGAAGTACGTCTCCAAAGGAATTTAAGTATCAAATTCTACTAAAATATGAGGATTTCTGCTAAAATTTCTGCTAAAATATGAGGATTATTATTTTAATGATATTAAAGGCACAAATAGTTGGATATATCAATGCTTAAGTCAGCATTGAGGAATTTTGTCATTATCTAGAGGACTGAACGTTTCAATGGTCTGATGTTGTTTGAATTTTTGTACTGTTTAGAAAAGTGTTTTTCAAAATTATCAAAACTATGAATAATGGAAGAGGAAGGGATTCCAGTAATTGGGAGATTGTGTTTTGCAGTGAGCAGACACATAGAATAAAATTGTATAGTTTAACAGGACAAATTGTATATATTTTTCTTCTACAGATAGAGTAGTAAATTATGAAAAACAACTATTCTTTTAAATTTGTTTTTAGTGAGATATAGTTTACAAATGACAAATGTTACTCACATTCAGTATTCAAGTAAATGATTTTTACTAATTTTACAAAATGATACAATCACCACAAATCAGTTTTTATTATAATTTGTAACTTTTCTTTGCATTTATTTATTGGATATCATATGTGAGAGTATTTTAAAAATAACTGTACATTATATCTTGAGTATATTAATTTCTATACCCATGAAAATGTTTTATTATGTCCATTCATAGTTGGGGGTACAAATTGTAGGAGTGCTGATACCATTGTTGTCATTAGAAGAAAGGTTTTGAAGGAATGAAGAGAAGCCAACGATAGCAAATAACTCACAGGAGCATATAAAGTGATTACTGGCATATTATATTTGGCCTCTGAGTGTAGAGAATTTTAATCCAAATGTAACATTGCTACTCTGGAACATAGAAAACATACAATAGTGCACACTTTAATCCCAAACAATGTAGGTAAGGTTAGGTGAAGTCAGTCAGGTGGAGGATTCAGGGAGGTCAGGTCAGTTTAATTCAAGTCAGTTCAGTTCAGAAATAAGTCACTTCTGTTCAGTCAGTTGAGTTCAGTTGAGAGGAGTTGAGTTCAATTCAGTTTAGTTCAGTTGAGTCAATTGGGAATCAGTGCAGTGCATGCAATGCAATAGAGCTGTGTTCATTTAAGAGTTTATGTGGTTCAGTGTAGGTCTGAAGAGGCAGTTGAAGCCAAAATATGAGAAGGAGTCAGAAGCTTAGAACAAATGATCAGAGTTAGTTCGCAGCCTACCAGAGTAATTCAATGAGAAGCTGAAAAAAATCCAGATCAAAATAGTAAGCTTGGAATTTGTACAGGAACAGAAGTGTGAAACCAGATAGCCAGAGTTCAGAAAGAAATAGAAATGGTGAGCTTATTCAGCAGCATGCTTCTAGATGACATTGACATTGGGCACATAAAAGTTAAAAGAACTCATGAAGTTAGACTCCAGAGAATCATATAACCTTAATTTAAAAAATGGGGTACAGAGTTAAACAAAGAATTCTCAACTGAGGAATGTCAAATGGATGAGAAGCACAAAAAGACCTGTTGAATATCCATAGTCATAAAGGAAATGAAAATCAAAACAACACTGAGATTCTATCTCATGCCAGTCAGAATGGCTAAGATTAAAAAACTCGGGTGACAAAAACAGATGCTGGCAAGAATGTAGAGAAAGAGGAACACTTCTCCATTATTGGTGGGATTGCAAGCTGGTATAACCACTCTGGAAATTAGTGTGAGGGTTCCTGAGAAAATCGGGCATAGTACTACTGTAGGGCCCAGCTATACCACTCCTGAGCATATACCCAAAAGAAGCTCCAACATATAACAAAGACACGTGCTCCACTATGTTCATAGCAGCCTTATTTATAATAGCCAAAAGCTGGAAAGAATGTAGAGGAATGGATACAGAAAATGTGGTACATTTATGCAATAGAGTACTACTCAGATATTAAAAACAATGACTTCATGACATTCCCAGGCAAATGGATGGAACTAGAAAATAACATCCTGAGAGAGGTAATCCAGACACAAAGGAGCACATATGATATGTACTCACTGATAAGTAGATATTAGTTCAAAAGCTCACAATGCCCATGAAATAACCCACAGAACACATGAAGCTCAAGAAAAAGCACGACCAAGTGCAGATTCTTCAGTCCTTCTCAGAAGAGGGAACAAAAATATTCCCAGAAGGAAATATGGAGACAAAGTTTGGAGCAGAGACTGAAGGAAAGGCTATCCAGAGCCTGCTCCACCTGGGGAACCAGTCCATAAACAGCCACCAAACCCAGACAATATTGCTGATGCCAAGATCGCTAGCTAATAGAATACCGATACAACTGTCTCCTGAGAGGATGTGCCAGAGCCTTAGAAATACAGAGGAAGATGCTTGCCGCCAACCATTGAACTGAGAACAGGGTCCCCAATGGAGGAGGTAGAGAAAGGACTGAAGGAACTAAAGGGGTTTGCAACCCCATAAAAACAATATCAACCAACCAGAGCTCCCAGTGCCTAAAGCACCATCCAAAGGATATATATGGACAGACTTATGGCTCCAGCTGCATATGTAGCAGAGGATGGCCTTGTTGGGCACCAAGGGGAGGACAAGCCCTTGGTCCTACCAGAGTTCGATGCCCCAGTATAGAGGAATAGCAGGGCAGGGAGGCAGAAAGGGGTGTGAGCTATAACACCCTTATAAAAGGAGGACAGGAGATAGGATTGAGCTTTATGGAGAGAAACCAGGAAAGGGATAACATTGAAATGTAAATTAAGGGAGAAGAGAGCTGACCATCCAAGCGCAGACATCCCAAGGCCACAGGGGACAGACTGCCACTTCTACATACCTTGGTCCACTCACAGGTCCAAGGGGAAACTGCACAGTGCCTCTGGACAGAGGGATATAAGAACAGACAACTGCTGGTACCCATGGTTCTGGTCTGTGCCCAGGACCAAGCTGATCCTGCCAAACAGCTCCCTGCACCCAAATCCCATCGCGGAGAGAGCTGGAACCTCAGAAATGTGCATACTCCTGAGAAGTCAGAGGAGAATACCCTCTGCCCACAGCCCAGACCCAAGAGGGAATTGCATAGCGCTAACTGTGCCTTCTGGGTACAAGGACCTACATGAGCTGTCAGGGACAGGATCCTTTGATTCCTGCCCACGCCTAGAACCTAGAGCTGGAAGACAGTCTCCAGGAGTGCTACCACAGCTGAGAACAGAGCACCTGTTCTTGGAAAAGGCTGAAAAAAAAAACAGGAAAACATGTCTACAGGTCTACAGGAGTGCTGACAGAGAGGCCTATAGCAGGGCCAAGTCACTCCCAGAAAGAGCAAAACAAGCAAGCACCAGAGTCAACTCAATGGCTAGAGGCAAGTGCAGGAAACTTATCAACAGAAACCAAGACTACTTGGCATCATCAGAGTCCGGTACTCCCACCAAAGAATATACTGAATATCCAAACACACCAGAAAAGCAAGATTTAGATTTGAAATCACATTTTTTGATAATGATGGAAGACTTTCAGAAAGACATAAAGAACTTCCTAAGAGAAATACAGGAAAGCACAAGTAAACAAGTAGAAGGCCTTAGAGAGGAAACACAAAAATCACTGAAATAATTACAGGAAAACACGACCAAACAGGTGGAGGAATTAAAAAAAATGGAAATAGAAACAATAAAGAAAGCACAAAGGGAGACAACCCTGGAGATAGAAAACCAAAGTAAGAAACAAGGAGCAGTAGACACAAGCATCACCAACAGAATACAAGAGACAGAAGAGAGAATCTCAGGGACAGAAGATACCATAGAAACAACGACAAAACTGTCAAAGATAATGTAAAACACAAAAAGCTCTTAGCCCAAAACATACAGGAAATCCAGGACACAATGAGAAGATCAAACCTAAGGATAGTAGATATAGAAGAAAGTGAAGACTCCCAACTTAAGGGGCCAGGAATTATATTCAAAAATTATAGAAAAAAACCTTCCCTAAGCTAAAGAAAGAAATGCCCATAAAAATACAAGAAGCCTACAGAACTCCAAATAGATTGGACCAGAAGAGAACTTATTCCCTTCACATAATAGTTAAAACACCAAAGAAAGAATATTAAAAGCAGAAAGGGAAAAATGTCAAGTGACATATAAAGGCAGACCAATAAGAATTACACCAGACTTCTCACCAGAGACTGTGAAAGCCAGTAGATCCTGGACAGATGTCATACAGACCCTAAGAGAACACAAATGCCAGCCCAAGTTACTGTGTCCAGCAAAACTTTCAATTAACATAGAGGGAGAAAACAAGACATTCCACAACAAAACCAAATTTACACAATATTTTTCTATAAATCCAGCCCTACAAAGAATAATAGAAGGAAAACTCCAGCACAAGGAGAGAAACTACATCATACAGAAAGCAAGAATATAATTTCCTTGAAATGAAACCAAAAGAGAGACAAACAAACATAATTCAACCTCTAACAATTAAAATGACAAGAAGCGACAATCACTATTCCTTAATATCTCTCAACATCAACTGACTCAATTCCTCAATAAAAAGAAATATACTAATAGATTGGATACATAAAGAGAACCCAGCATTTTGCTGCATGTAGGAAACAAAATTCAGAGACAAAGACAGAAAATACCTCAGAGTAAATGACTGGAAAACAACTTTCCAAGCAAATGGCCTCAAGAAACAAGCTGGAGTTGCCTTTCTAATATCAAATAAAATTGACTTTCAAACAAGAGTCATTAAAAAAGATAAGGGAATACACTTCATATTCATCAAAGGAAAAATCCACCAAGATGAACTCTCAATCCTAAATATCTATGCTCCAAATGCAAGGGCACCTACATTCATAAAAGAAACCTTATTAAGCTCAAAGCACACATTGCACCACACAAGATAATCGTAGGAGATTACAACACCCCACTCTCATCACTGGGCAGATCATGGAAACAGAAATTAAACAGAGATGTAGAGAAAGTTATAGAAGTTATGAACCAACTGGATTTAACAGATATTTATAGAACATTCCATCCTAAAACCAAAGGATATACATTCTTCTCAGCACCTCATGGATAATTTCTCCAAAATTGACCATATACTCACTCACAAAACAGACCTCAACAGATACAGGGAGATAGAAATAACCCCATGCATCCTCTCAGATCACCAAGCACTAAGACTGGTCTTCAATAACAACAAAAATGACAGAAAGCCCACATATACACAGAAGTTGAACAAAGTTCCACTCAATGAAAACTTGGTCAAGGAAGAAATAAAGAAAGAAATTAAAGACTTCTTAGAATTTAATGAAAATGAAAATACAACATTCCCAAACTTAGAGAGCACAATGAAAGTGGTACTAAGAGGAAAACTCATAGCTCTGAGTGTCTTCAAAAAGAAACAGGAGAGAACATATGTCAGCAGCTTGAGAGCATAACTTAAAGCTCCAGAACAAAGAGAATTAAATAAATCCAAGGGGAGTGGAAGGCAGGAAATAATCAAACACAGAGCTGATATCAATCAAGTAGAAACAAAAAGGACTATACAAAGAATCAACAGAACCAAAAGCTGGTTCTTTGAGCAAATCAACATGATAGAAAAACCCTTAGCCAGACTAACCAGAGGACACAGAGAGTGTGTCAAAATTAACAAAATCAGAAATGAAAAGGGAGACACAACAGCACAATCAGAGGAAATTCAAAAAATCATCAGATCCTACTACAAAAGCCTATATTCAACAAAACTTGAAAATCTGCAGGAAATGGACAATTTCCTAGACAGATACCTGGTACCGGAGTTAAATCAGGAACAAACAAACCATTTAAACAATTCCATAACTCCTAAAGAAATACAAGCAGTCATTAAAAGTCTCCCAATCAAAAAGAGCCCAGGTCTATATGGCTTCTGTGCAGAATTCTATCATACCTTCATAGAAGACCTTATACCAACATTGTCCAAACTATTCCACATATTCGAGACAGACAGAGAACTACCAAATTCCTTTTATGAAACTACAACTACTCTTATACCAAAAACCACACAAAGACTCAACAAAGAAAGAGAACTTCAGACCAATTTCCCTTATGAATATTAACTCAAAAATACACAATAAAATTCTGGCAAACCGAATCCAAGAACACATTAAAATGATCATCCATCATGATCAAGTAGGCTTCATCCCAGGGATGCAGGGATGGTTTAATACACGAAAATCCATCAATGTAATCCACTATATAAACAAACTCAAAAATTAGAACCACATGGTCATTTCATTAGATGCTGAGAAAGCATTTGACAAAATTCAACACCCCTTCATGATAAATACCTGGAAAGTCAGGAATTCAAGTCCATATCTAAACATAGTAAAAGCAATATATGGCAAACCAATAATAACATCAAACTAAATGTAGAGAAACTTGAAGCAATCTCACTAAAATCAGGGACTAGACAAGGCTGCCCACTCTCTCCCTACTTTCAATATAGTACTCAAAATCCTTGCTAGAGCAATGAAACTAGGAAAGGAGGACAAAGGAATACAAATTGGTAGTGAAGAAATCAAAA
Organism: Rattus rattus; assembly: GCF_011064425.1. NCBI lineage: Eukaryota > Metazoa > Chordata > Mammalia > Rodentia > Muridae > Rattus > Rattus rattus. The sequence continues at coordinate 48,257,286 of NC_046172.1, forward strand.
TGTCACTTTTTGAAGATGATTAAATCAAAATATCACTATCTGCAGATGATATGATAGTGTAATTAACTGTCCCCAAAAGTTCCACCAGAGAACTACTTAACCATATAAACAACTTCAGCAAAGTGTCGGGGTATAAAATTAACTCAAACAAATCAGTAGCCTTCCTCTACTCAAAGGATTAACAGGCTGAGAAAGAAATTGAGAAAATGACACCCTTCAAAATAGTCCAAAATAACATAAAATACCTTATTGTAACTTTAACCAAGCAAGTGAATAATCTGTGTGACAAGAATTTTAAATCTCTGAAGAATGAAATTGAGGAAGATCTCAGAAGATGGAAAGATCTTCCATGCTTATGGATTGGCAAGATTAATATAGGAAAGATGGGAAAAGATCTTTACCAATCCTACATCTGATAGAGGGTTAATATCCAAAATATGCAAAGAACTCAAGAAGTTAGCCTCCAAAGGGACAAATCACCCAATTAAAAATGCGGTACAGAGTTAAACAAAATATTCTCAACTGAGGATTATAGAATGGCCAAAAAGCACCTAAAGAAATGTTCAATGCCCTTAGTCTTCAGGGAAATGCAAATCAAAACAACCCTGAGATTCCACCTCACACCAGAATGGCTAAGATAAAAAACTCAGGTGACAGCAGCTGCTGGCGAGGATGTGGAGAAAAAGCAACAGTCCTCCATTGTTGGTGGGGTTTCAAACTGGTACAACCACTCTGGAAATCAGTCTGGAGTTTCCTCAGAAAAGTAGACATAACACTACCTGAGGACCCAGCTATACCTTTCTTGGGCATATACCCAAAAGATGCTCCAACATACAACAAAGACACATGCTCCACTATGTTCACAGCAGCCTTATCTATAATAGCCAGAAGCTGGAACGAACCCAGATGACCTCCATCAGAGGAATGTATTCAAAAAATGTGGTACATCTACACAATGGAGTACTACTCAGCTATCAAAAACAATGACTTCATGAAACTTATAGGCAAATGGAATGAACTAGAAAATATCATCCTGAGTGAGGTTAGTCAATCACAGAAAAATACACTTGGCATGCACTCATTGAGAAGTGGATATTAGCCAAAAAGCTCAAATTACACAAGATGCAATCTACAAACCGTAGGAAGCTCAAGAAGAAGGATGATCAAAATGCAGATGCTCCCACTCCTTCTTAAAAGGGGGAAAATATTTATAGAAGTGACTCAAGGAATGGCTATTCCGAGACTGACATACATATGGCACATATTTATACAGCCACCAAAACTACATAAGATTGATGAAGCCAAAAAATGCATGTAGAAATGGACTGGATATAGATCTATCCTGAGAGACAAATCCAGAACACGTCTAATACAGAGGTCAACACTAGCAACACATCACTGATCTGAAACTAGAACCCCTTTGGGGGAATTAGAGGAAGTATTGAAACAGTTGAAGGAGCTTGCAACCCAAGACAAACAACAATGCCAAGCAACCAGAGCTTCCAGGGACTAATACACTACCAAAATACTATACATGGAATGAGCCAGGGCTCCAACTGCATATGTAGCAGAGAATAGCCTTGTTGGAGCACCAGTGGAAGGGAACGCACTTGGTCTTTCCAAGTTTGGATCCCCATTGCAAAGGGGAATATGTGGGAGGGAAAGAAGGGGGATATATAGATGAAATACACATATGGAGTAGTGGGAGGGGAGGGAATGGAGGCTTATGGACAGAAATCCAGGAAGGGAAATAACCTTTTAAATGTAATTAAAGAAATATATAATAAAAATTTTTAAAAATGTAAGTTAAAAATCTAATAAAAAGTTACTTTTACATGAGAAATTTTCACACAAAAGGAAGATTGATATTTAAAACTAATCTTGCATTTTAATTAAGTATAGATTTATATATGCTCCCTCCTTTGAATTTTATGTTAATTTAACATTTTGATTTTTTGAAATTATGGTGTAATTATATTTCTCACTTCCCTTTCCTCCCTTGAATGCCTCCCCAACCACATACATATTCCTCTCTTGTCTTTCAAAATCATGGATCCTTTTTCTTTAATTGTTGTTACACATGTATATTTCTAAATACATAACCCAACATATTCAGGCCACATACTGTTGCTAATTATATGGGCTCAAAGTTGACCGTGTGGATGACTCTTCCTTTGGGAAGATAATTTCTCTGGCTCGTATCAAACTCCATTTGCCTGTAGTCTATGGTTGAGTTCCCAAAGGCTTTCCTTCTTGCATGTTAGCATTTTTATTGGTGGGAACTTTATTCAGGTCTTGTGTAGGTAGCTATACACTCCATGGGTGCAGCTTCTCTGACATTTCCAGAAAATACAACCTTACAGGAAACTTCCTTGGCTCTCACCCTTACATTAATTTTCCATACCTTCTTCTACAATGGTTCCTAGGTCTTAGATTCAGAAATTTTGCTGTAGATGTATCATTTTTAGTATGCTTTATTATGCTATATAAGTATACTAACATTCATTACAGTACAATTCAAATCAATTGTTTTCCAGAATGCAAGTTTTTAAGTCTACACTTTCTTTTCTCCTTTGTTTCTTCTTTGTTAACCCCCCTCTATTTATTTCCTGTTCCAAAGCTTTTACTGAAGCTTCCATGTCATCTGTGCTGCAGACACTAATGTGTCTGCAGAGTAAAGCATTGTGATTATGTGTGCACCTTTCCATAAATATCCAATTAAATTTTTCTTTCTACATGAGGTAATAACAGCATTCAATATCACTCTACCACTGAATGAATGAGTGAATATTGATTTTATCGATGTCTTCAATAAAATAAGCTGTTATAAATATTCTCTGCATAAAGAACTTATTTAATTATCTAATTTTCTATTGAAATTTGGAGACTATGGATGCCTGAGTGATTCATATCTAAGTTTTCTTAGAATGTGGAGAAACAAATATTTATTACCTTTAATATTAACTTCTTTTCATATGCCAGTGATGTAATCTGTTGCTTTAATTAAACCTTATAAGATATATGTTACGGCAGACAACCCTGGGACCCCAAGATAGACCAACACTTCTGCCTACTTCTACTCACATCCCTGGCCCTGGAAACTGCATAGTGCCTCTGGATACAAGAGTATAAGAGTAGTCAGCATCAGGAACCTGCTGGTTTCTGCCTGTGCCCACAGAAGAACCGAACTGGTCCCACAGCTCCCTGCACCCAAATTCTATTGGGGACAGAGCTAGACTCTCAAAAATGTGAACACTCCTGAGATCTCAGAGGAGACAACTACTTTCTGCCCACATTCCTGACCTAAGAGGAAATTGCCTAGTGCCATCTGTGCCTTCTGGGCACAGGGAACTAGAAGCAGTCAGGGGCAGGATTTTTGCCTGTGACAAGAGTTGAAAGCCAGTCACTAGGAGTGTCAACACACCTGAGAGCAGAGCACTCTGTTCCCAGATTCGGTTGAAAGAAAATAGGTCTCCAGGAATGCAGACACGCAGGCCTACAGGAAAGTCAAGGCACTGTCAGAGACAGCAAGACAAGCTAACACCAGAGACAACCTGATGGTGAGGCAAGTGCAGGAACCTACGCAACAGAAACCAAGACTACTTGGCATCATCAGAAACCAGCTCTCTCAATAAAGCAAATACTAGATATCCAAACATACCGGAAAAGCAAGATTTAGATTTAAAAATCACATTTATGATGATGATGGAGGACTTTAAAAGGGACATAAATAACTCCCGTATAGAAATACAGGACAACACAAGTAAACAAGTAAAAGCCCTTAAAGAGGAAACACAAAAATCCCTTAAAAAATTGCAGGAAAACAGAAACAAAGAGGTTAAGGAATTGAACAAAACCAACCGGGATTTAAAAATGGAAATAGAAACAATAAAGAAAGCACAAGGGGAGACAACCTTGGAGATAGAAAACTTAGGGAAGAGATCAGGAGTCATAGATGCAAGCAATACCAACAGAATACAAGAGATAGAAGAGAGAATCTCAGGGGCAGAAGATACCATAGAAAACATCAACAAAAACCATCAAAGATAATGGAAAATGGAAAAAAAGCTCCTAGCCCAAAACATCGATGAAATCCAGGATACAATGAGAGGATCCAACGTAAAGATAATAGGTATAGAGGAGAATGAAGACTCCCAACTTAAAGAACCAGTAAATATCTTCAACAAAATTATAGAAGAAAACTTCTCTAACCTCAAGACATGCCCATAAACATACAAAAAGCATACAAAACTCCAAACAGATTGAACCAGAAAAGAAATTCCTCCTGCCCCAAAAGTCAAAACACCTAATGCACAAAACAAAGAAAGAATAATAAAAGCAGCAAGGGAAAAAGGTCAAGTAACATATAAAGGCAGACTGATCAGAATTAAAACAAACTTCTCACCAGAAACTGTGAAAGTCAGAAGAGTCTGGGGAAAGGTCATGCAGACCTTAACAGAACACAAAAGCCAGCCCAGGCTAATATGTCCAGCAAAACTATCAATTAACATTGAGGGAGAAATCATGATGTTCTACCATAAAACCAAATTTACACAGTATCTTTCTACAAATCCAGCCCTACAAAGGATAATAGGAAAATGGAAAACTCCAACAAAAGGAGGGAAACTTCACCATAGAAAAAGCAAGAAAGTAATTTCCTTGCAAGGAAACCAAAATAATAGAGACACACAAACATAATTCCAACTCTAACAACAAAAATCACAGGAACCAACAATCACTATTACTTAATATCTCTTATCATCAATGGACTCAATTCCCTTAAAAAAAGTCATAGACTAAAAGACTGGATATGTAAAGTGGACCCAGAATGTTGCTGCATATATCAAACACATCTCAGTGACAAAGATATACACTACTTCAACATAAAAGGCTGGAAAACAATTCCAAGTAAATGGTCTGAGGAAACAAGTTAGAGTAGCCATTCTAATATAAAATAAAATTGACCTTGAACCAAAAATCATCAAAAAAGATAAGGAAGGGCATTTCTTATGCTTCAAAGGAAAAATCTACCAAGACGAACTCACAATCCTAAATATCTATCCTCCAAATGCAATGGAACCTACATTCATAAAAGAAACTTTACTAAAGCTCAAATCACACATTGCACCTCACACAATAATAGGAATCAATTTCAACACTACAATCTCATCAATGGACCGAACATGAAAACAGAAAATAGAGACAGAGAAACTAACAGAAGTCATGAATCAAATAGACTTAATGGATATTTATAGAACATATCATCCTAAAACAAAAGGATATACCTTCTTCTCAGCACCTCAAGGTACCTTCTCCAAAACTGACCATATAATCTGCCACAAAACAGGCCTCAACAGATACAAGAAGAGAGAAATAATCCCATGCTTCTTATCAGATCACCACAGTCTAAGGCTAATCTTCAATAACAAAATTGAAAGAAAGCCCACACATACATGGAAGTTGAACAACACGCTACTCAATGATAACTTGGTCAAGAAAGAAATAAAGAAAGAAATTAAAGACATTTTAGAATTTAATGAAAATGACGGCAAAACATACACAAATTTATAGGACACAATGAAAGCTGTACTAAGAGGAAAAATCATAGGTCTGAGTAGCTGCAAAAAAAAATAAAGAAATAGGAGAGGACATACATTAGCAGCTTGACAACACACTTAAAGGGCAAACCAAAAAAAAAAAAAAAAAAAAAAAAGGAAATAAACCCAATAGAAGTAGAGATGCAGGTAATAATCAAACTCAGTGCTGAAATCAACAAGTAGAAACCAAAAAAGGACCATACAAAGTATCAACAAAACCAGGGGCTAGTTCTTTGAGAAAGTCAACAAGTTAGACAAACCTTTAGCAAGACTACCAGAGGGCACAGAGAGTATATCCAAATTAACAAAATCAGACATGAAAAGAAAGAGATAACAGTAGAATCTGAGGAAATTCAAAAAATCATCAAATGCAAAAGCTTATATTCAATAAAATTTGTAAATTTGCAGGAAATGGACAATTTTCTAGACAGATACCTGGTACTGAAGTTAAATCAGGAACAAATAAACCATTTAAACAACCCCATAACTCCTAAAGAAATAGAAGGAGTCATTAAAAGTCTCCCAACCAAAAAAGAGCCCAGGACCAGATGGGTTTAGTGCAGAATTCTATCAGACCTTTATAGAAAACCTCATACAAATACTGTCCAAACTATTCCACAAAATAGAATCAGATGGAGCATTACCAAATTACTCTATGAAGCCACAATTATGCTTATACCTAAACCAGACAAAACCCCAACAAAGAAAGATATTTCCTTTATGAATATTGACACAATTTTACTCAGTAACATTCTGGCAAACCAAATCCAAGAGCACATAAAATGATCATCCACCATGTTCAAGTAGCCTTCATCCCAAGGATGCAGGGATGGTTCAATATAAAGAAATCCATCAATGTAATCCACGATATAAGCAAACTCATAGCAAAAAGCCACATGATAATTTCATTAGATGCTAAGAAAATTCTACACCCTTTCATGATAAAAGTTCTGGAAACATCAGGAATTGAAGGCCCATACATAAACATAGTAAAATCAATATATACCAAATGAGTACTTAACATTAAGTAAATGGAGAGAGTCACAGTCCTCCATTGGTGGTGGGTTTTCAAACTGGTATAATCACTCTGGAAATCAGTCTGGAGGTTCCTCAGAAAATTGGACATTGCACTACCTGAGGACCCAGTTCTATCACTCCTTTGCATATACACAAAGGATGCTCCAACATATAACAAAGATACATACTCCACTTTATTCATAGCATCCTTATTTATAACAACCAGAAATTGGAAGGAACCCATATGCCATTCAGTAGAGGAATGGATACAGAAAATATGGTATATCGTCACAATCTAATACTACCCAGCTATCAAAAACAATAACTTCATGAAATTCATAGGCAAATAGATTGATCTAGAAAATAACCTGAGTAAGGTAAGCCAATCATAGAAGACCACTCACTTATAAGTGGATATTAGCCCAGAAGCTCGAGTTACCCAAGATACCATCCACAGACAACATGAAGTTCAAGAAGACTGATGACCAAATTGTGGATGCTTCAGTCATTCTTAAAAGGTGAAACAAAAATATTCTTAGGAGGGCATATGGAAGCAAAATTTGGAGCAGATACTGACAGAATGGCCATTCAGAGCCTGACCCACATGTAGCTCATATATATTTACAGTCACCAAATTGAGAAAAGATTGATGAAGCTAAGAAAGTGCATGCTGACAGGAGTTGGATATAGATGTCTCCTGTCTGACCCTGCCAGGACCAAGGTCCTGCCAGTGTTGGACCCCTAAAGTAGAAAAATGTCAGCAAAGTGGGAAAGGGGGTAAGTGGGGAGTGGAACTTCCTTATGGAAGGAGGGAAAGGGGAGGGAATATGGGGCTTATGTCTAGGAAACAGGAAAGGGTATAATATTTGAAAGGTAAATAAAAAATATCCAATAAAAGATAAATAATATTTTGCCATTATTTTCAACTTGTATACTATCTGCTCAAATATTATGTTAACAATAAGGTCACATTTGTTTCCTGAATCTAGATTATCAATAATTTTACATGTGTATTTTGGTTATGGCAGAGCATACTACCTAATGATCTGTGATCTTCATGTCAGTTGATTTTATATAAGATCACTAGAAATAACACTAAATTTATAAGTTTAAATTTCATCCTCACATGTTGCTCATCTCTTATTTAGTATATTTATTTCATTAACATTAGCTTTAATATCTACAAATAGATATTTTAAAAAAGCCTTTGATAGGGTAATCGTGCTGATTATTTATTTAAGCTTCACCTAATGCAAAGTCTTCTGGGCACAGTGAGCAAGTGAAAATCAATTGAGAAAATGCCTTCATCAGACTGGTCTTAAGGCAAGATTTGGTGTATTTTCTTTATTATTGACTAATTTGTGGTTTATTAACCTATCCTGATACCTGGGTTGCATAAAAGTCAGGCCGGTGGGTCCATGTTGAGCTAGCCAGTAAGCATCACACCTCCATGACTCCTGCTTCAGTTACTGTCTTCAAATACATGTCTTAAATTTCTTCCTTAATTTCCCACAGTAATGGAGCAAGGTCTAAGAGCTTTAAGTTGAAAAAACATTTCCTCCCCAAGTTACTTTCCATTGTGCTGTTTATTATAGCAATATAATGCAAATGAATTCACTATGACATAAATATAATTGTCTCTTACAATTACAATCACTTCTTTTCGGTATTTTAAAAATTGATAGTACATTAGCAAAAATTATAAAGAAAAAGAGAACAAGAATGAAGGATGATAAACAAAAAGAGGAATTTCTTTATAGAAGCTGAAATTCAGGAAGGAAACAAATATCAAAGAAGAAAGTACTCACTGAACCAAGGGAAACGGAAATCAGACATAGAATCACCCCAAACACAGATTCCTAGTTGGAAGCATGAGAACACAATAATAGCCAGGGTAGTATGTTTCCACTAGAGCGTAACTAGTGACTACAACTGTCCCTGGATATTGCAACAGAACTGAAACACAAGAAATGAGACTTTAAAATGAACTATATGAACATGATAGAGGTTCTTAAGCATGAGGGAAATAAATAATTTCTTGAAGAATTCCAAGAAAAGACAAATACTTGAAGGAAACAAATAATAATATTCAAGACATGAAAATTGAAATAAAAGCAATAAAGAAAGCAAAAAATAAGGTAATTTTGAAAATGAAATATTTAGAAATGTAAACAGGAACTAGAGAGTTAAGCTTCACCAACAGAATCAAATTTATGGGAGATAGTCTCAGGCATTGAAGATGCAATAGAATAAATGATATATCAAAGAAAATGTTAAACATAATATACTCCTGAAAGTAAACCAAGGAAATGTAGGATATTATGAAAAGACCAATCCTGTAAATAATAGGAATAAAGGAAGAAGAAGAATACCAGTTCAAAGGCCCAGAAAACATTTTCAATAAAATCCCAGAAGAAAAATTTTGCAACTTAAAGAGGGAGATACCTATAAAGGTACAGTAAGCATACAGAATAGCAAATAGAGTGTACTGGAAAAGAAAGTCCACTCACTTCATAATAAACTCCAAACATTCAGAATAAAGAAAAATATTAAAAGCCTAAAGTTGTAGGCTTATATATTTAATATCTTTTAGAATAAGTGCATTTAAATGATTTAATCTTCCATATAACACACTACCCACAAGAGGTAGTAGAATTGAAGGGTTAACAAAGCAAAGTAGGATGTACACCTATTTAGCAATAGTTCTTTGGAGCAAATCCAATTTGTGTTGTCAGGATATCAATTCAGATCACATGAAAAAGCAGTGGTAGCTAAATTCACTTGCAAAAACAATTCATGGATCTGTAATGGTAGTTCAATTCAGAAGAAACTGCCAGATGTTGTCTGTTGGCTCAAATCCACTTAAGTGGCAAGAAGCCAGTCAATACAACTGATGACCAGCAAAGAATGCAAAGATGAATCAATACCACACTTGTCATCAACAAAATCTGGTGTCAGGAAAGCCCAAGAAGACCAACAAAGAGTGGCAAAGTAAATCAATTCCACACAGAGTTGTCTACTCTCTGTTGAGTTATATTTATACCATTTTAAATTATGCTCCTTCCAGAAAAGTACCATGTATCTGTTCTCAGGAAAATATCTTCCTATTTGTCTACTTAATAAAAAAATCCTCTCATAAAACATTTTCCAGAAAAAAAATTTCATATGACCTAATTGAGTCTCCAAAGAAATCAGGAAGTCTAAGTCAGCAAGGGGAAATGACCAAGGGACATAAAAAGACATGTCTATTTTAATTAATCCTGAGATTTCAACGAAACTTTAAAAGCAAGCAGGATCTAGACAGATTTTCTACAGAGTCTAAGAGACCACAGATGCCAGCCCAGATTAATATGCCAAATAAAATTTTCAATTGCCATAAATGTAGAAAACAATTTTCATGTTAAATATTTCATGGTAAAATCAATTTTAAGCAATATTTGTTTACAAATCCAGTATTTCAGAAGGTAGTAGAAGGAAAACAAAAACCAAACAACAGAAGGTAATTTCACACATGAAAACATAGGAAAGAAATATTTTATATTAGGAAAACCAAAGAAGGAATGCCCCTTCTTCTCTCTCACACACTTTCTTCTCTCTCTCTCACACACACACACACACACACACACACACACACACACACACACACACACACACAAACATACACATTACCACTACAACTAAAACAACAAAATAACAGGAATTAACAATTATTTTTCATTGATATATCTCAATATCAATGACCTCAATCCATAATAAAAGACCTATATTAACAAAATGAATGAGGAAAAGAGAAAGAGAGAGAGAGAGAGAGAGAGAGAGAGAGAGAGAGAGAGAGAGAGAGAGAGAGAGAGATTGATTTTAAATTGGAGGTCTCCATCACAATCCTCTGCTTGGAGATCAGAGAACTCCACCGAAAAGTAGGGGAAGTTTATAGAAATCCTAGTGGATACAGGACACCATAACATGGTTCACTCTGTCAACTAAGGAGGGCTCAGATGGGCTCAGAGAGACTGAATAGGCAATCACAGGGCCTTCACATGTCTGTACCAGGTCCTCTGCATATATTATGGCTGTTAGCTTAATGCCCTTCTGAGACTCCTAACAATGGGAGCAGGGGTATTTCTGGCTCTTTTGCTTGTTCTTGGGACTCTTCCTCCTGCTAGGCTGCCTTGTCCTATCTTGATATGAGGATATTTAACTTGTCTTACTTTATTGTCTTCTCTACTGTGTAGCTGTCATCTCCTGGAGGTCTGCTCTCTTCTGAAATGGATCTAGAGGGAAAGTACATCTGAGAGACAGGGAAAGTTATGGAAGCTAAGGGTAGTAGGGGAAGAGTAGTGAATGATGAATAGTGTTCTCAAAATAAGGACATTTGCATTCCCTAAATATACCGCATATTTGTTTTTATTTTAAAACCATTCACACTTTACATATACAATACATGATAAGGATAAATAAAATGCTTTGTAATAATAGAAATACACAGATCAACATTGAATTTTCAGTTGCAATGAACCAATATATAAAAATTTTGAAAACAACCTAGTGAAATATTTTGTTTATGTCACATTTAATTAGCTACAAAAGATACATTTAATGTCTTTCTGTTTAAAGTCATTACAGTCTTATATACAGTATCATTTTTAGCAGAAACAAAGATACACAAAATCTAGAATTATTATAAAGAAATAGAAATTGCAGGAACTGCAGTCAATTATAAAACACTCAAATGATTGATTTTCAAGATAGCACATGGTAAAACTCATTTGGGACATTTTGAAATCTATTCACAGCATTACCTAGATTCATCTTTGATTAAGAAATTGGAAAGTGTGTGTACGCATATTGTGAAGCTCCCATATCTACTCTGTCACAGGGCTCAGACACACTCTGTCACAGGGCTCAGACACTTGGGGACGCAAGTCATAGCAAGTTTGACCACATTTACCCCATGCCAATGCTGCAAGGTGGGTATCAGGCCATAGTCACTGGACACTGCTCTGTGGGTGAAGAAGCACAGTCTGGGAGATGGAGACAGCTTCTGCTCTATAGGCAAAAGCCTTCTCTGTGCCTTTCCACAGCATATCCCAATGTTTTGTTTTGTGTTTCCTGTTGTCTACAGGGAACACCCTGTGGACAAAATTTTATTCTTTATAGAAACAAAGTCATTCCCCAGCACCCTCCCTCTTTACCCATAGCAAAAATAAATGGTTGCTCCCTCCATAGGGGTGACAGCAGTCCAGGGATGGGGGTCCAGCAGAGATGAAAACCTTGCTGGAAGGCCTTAGTTCTGGTTCCTAGAGTCTGCTGTCATCCTCCTCGTCCTCAGACTCCAGCAGGTCATTTTCCATCTGCTCGAATCTCCATGACTGGGCACCCCACACGTATTTGATGGTCATTTTGAATTCAGCCATCTCATACCCAGACAGCTTCAGGACACAGGCCTGCTCTGGGGTCAGCACGTCACGCTCCTTGCATACTTCATAGTCAGACAGAAGGATCACGACAACTTTCTTGAGGGCATTGGGCAGACCCAGCTGCCTCAGTTGTGGCTCCATGGAACAAGGGAACTGCTTCACCAGCCCCGGATCCAGGCTCACAGTTAAAATTGCTTTGTTCCTCACATGAGCAAAATCCATTTCTGTATACTTTGTGAACCATTCATTCATCTTCTCCTTTGTGCGATTGGTAAAAAGGAACCCAACTTCACCTCTCAACTTCTTACTGACCTGACATAGGTTGTCTTTGTATTCATCAGATGGGCTGCGAACCCAAGGTGTGTTTGTCAGAGAACATGTGGCTGTGCTTCCAGGCATGCTGGATGTCCTTCAGCTTGCTGTTCCTCATGTTGACCACAGAGAAGATGAAAAGGTACTTGTAGGTGTCCACACATTTCTGAAGCTCTTCTATCAGGTTCTGCTTCAGTTCTGTCTTTCTTGGCAGTTTTTCTTAAGGAAACTTTCTTGTCTCGCTTGGATTTCGGCATCGCCCTAAGGCCAGTCCATAATTTTATTTTATTTATTTATTTATTATTTTATTAGATATATTTCTTTACTTACATTTTAATTGTTATTCCCTGTCCCGGTTTCCTGCCCATGAGCCCCCCATCCTTTTCCCCTCCCCTATATGTGTATTCCCCCATGCACCCCCCTTAATAACCCCCCATATTCCCCTGCACTGGGGGTGCAACCTTTGCAGGACCAAGGGCTTCCCTTCCACTGGTGCCCCAACAAGGCTATTCTCTGCTACATAGTTTTAAAGTGTTTATTGTCATGGCAGAAGTTGGATGATTAAGATCTTATGCCACTTCTCAGGGTGGGCCTGAGATTAAATACCTTTTGCAGGGTGGAGTGTCTGGGAAGGAAAGGTTATTGGCTAAGCCTCCAGACCTTTAGGTTCCTCATTATAACGGAGATCTTTCTTCAGCATACATGACCACAGGTCATGTCCTCTACCTTATGTGACTGATGGCCACAAATCTATGAAGGGCTATGGCTATGGCTAGTGACAGGGCCTGATTTTCCAGGACTCAGGCAAAATGCCTACGATCCCTCTCAGGGATAACAGGGTCTCAAGTCTTTGCTCAACTGAGAACCAGGGTGCTGTTCACGGTCCCAGTAGTGTGTGTACTCCAGAGGGTGACAAACTTGATGGGACATATTATTAATCCTGACATAGTGCGGGGGTCTATATGTTAAAAATTTACATCCTTGAGAAACTCTTACAAATTTTCCCAAGGACAAGTTTGGAAAATATTTATTCGAGCTTTGTTTATAATACCAAATTGTAAGTGACCTAAATAGAATGTGTTAATATTTACATACACTGATTTATTTTTATCAAATGTGAATACCATGTCCAATATATGGTTTTGTGGTAGAGTAGTTTCTTAGCAAATGCGAAACAGCAGCAACAATAAAACAACAATAATCTAATGTTTTATTTATTTATTTATTTACATCCCAAATATGTCCACTTCCCCTTGCAGCATTCATCCCCAACAGCTATGCCTCTGAGAGGTCAGCCCCTGACCCCACATTCCCTCACTCTGGTACATCAAGTCTCTGCAAGATTAGGCATATCCTCTCCCACTGAAGACAGACAAGGCAGTCAATCCTCTGAAACTTATTTGCCAGGGACTTGTTCCAACCCATGCATGCTCTCTTGTTGATGGCTCAATCTCTGGGAACTCCCAAGGGTTCAGGGTAGCTGACTCTGCTCATTTTCCTGTGGGTTTCCAAATTTGGGGATTTCTATCCTTCCCTAACTTTATCATAGGGGTCCCTGACTTCCATCCAATGACTGCTTGTAGATATCTGCATCTGTCTCAGTCAGGTTCTGGATAGAGCCTCTCAGAGATCAGCTGTCCTAGGTGCTTGTTTGTAAGTACAACATAACATCAGTAATAGTGTGAAGGATTGATGTTCATCCACGACATGAGTCTGAAGTTTGACCAGTCCCTAGTTGGCCACTCCTTCAGTTTCTACTCCATCTTGGTCCCTACATTTCTTTTACACAGGACCAATTCTGGTTCAAAATTTGCTAGGTGGTTTGATTTCCTTAATCCTCCACTAGAAATTTAGGATGGCTACTGGGGGTGGTCTCTTGAGGATTCGTGTTCCCACTGTTGAACACTGTTCACCTGAGAACACCTGCGTTGTCTCCCAGGACCCACTTCATCCCTCTTCTCTGAGACTTGCTACAGATTCCCTTAACTACCCATTTGTGGCAGCTACATATTTATATTCATTCTCCTGGCCCTCTGAGCGTCTCTCCAGTCTTGCTCCATGACTGATGCTGGTGTTCATTCATGGGATTATTACTCTTAGTCACCCCTCTCAACAGCTCCCCCTTCCTAACTACTTTGTTACAACTTTTATGAGGGATCAAGCACTCTCAATTAGACTTAACTTGTTTAACTTAATTGAGTCAGTGGCTTGTTCTGAATTTTTTGACTAATATCCACTTATCAGAGTGTACAAAATATGCATGTCCTTTGGGTCTTGGTTACGTTGCTCAAGATGATGGCTTTTTTTCTTTTGAATTGGATAGTTTAAATATTTATATTTCAAATAATATGTGTTTTCTCTGTTCTCCCCTCCCCCTTTTTCAATGAGGGTGCACCCCCTCCTATCCAACCATTCTAACATCAACAACCTGGCATTCCCCTACACTGGGGAAAAGAGCCTTCACAGGACCAAGGGCTTCTTCCATTGATACCAGGCAATGTCATCCTCTGCTAAATATGTGGCTGGAGCCATGGGTCACCTCATGTGTACTCTATAGTTAGTGGTTTACTTTCTGGGAGATCTGGGGTTCTGGCTGGTTGCTATTGTTCTTTTTCCTATGGGGTTGCAAATGCCTTCAGCTTCTTCTGCCCTTTCTCTAATTCCTTTATTGGGGTCCCATGCTCTGTGTGAGAATTAGCTGCAGGTATCTTAATATATATATATCAGTAAGACTCTAGCAGAGCCTCTCAGGGGACATCCAAATCAGGCTCTTGTCAGCAAGCACTTCGTGGAATCAACAATAGTGACTGGGTTTGGTGGCTGCATATGGCATGGATCCCCAGGTGTGGTAGTCTCTGGATGGTCTTTCCTTCAGTCTCTGCTCTACTCATTGTCCTCATATTTCCAACCATGAGTATACCATTCCCCCTTCTAAGAAGGACATTTTGGTTTTTATTCATCTTGAGCTTCATATGTCTGTGAATTTTTTCTTGGGTATTTAAGATCTGTGGCTAATATCCACTTATCATTTCTTTTCTAATTAGGTTCCCTCACTCAGGATGGTATTTTCTAGTTCTATCCATTTGCCTAAGAATTTCATAAAGTCATTATTTTTAATAGCTGGGTGATACTCCATTGTGTAAATATACCACATTTTCCATATCCACTTCTCTGTTGAATGTCATCTGGGATCTTTACAGCTTCTGTAAATTATGAATAAAGCGACTATGAAAATAGTGGACCATATGTCCTTGTTATATGATGGAGCATCTTTTGTGTATGTGCCCAGGGGTGGTATAGCAGGGTCCTAATGAAGCACTGTGTCCAGTTTTCTCAGGAAACATAAGACTGACTTCCACAGTGGTTATATCAGCTTACAATCCAACCAACAATAGAGGATTGTTCTTCTCTCTCCACATTCTTGCCATCGCTGCTGTCACCTGAGTTTTTGATCCTAGCCCTTCTGACTGGTTCGAGGTCCAATCTCAGGGTTGTTTGGATTTGCAGTTCCATGGTGACTTCAGATGTTGAACATTTGTCAAGGTGCTTCACTGCCCTTCGATATTCCACAGTTGAGAATTCTTTATTTAGATCTATACCCCATTTTAATAGGATTATTTGGTTCCTGGAGGCTAATTTACTGAGTTCATTGCATATATTAGATATTAGTCCTCTCTCAGAAGTAGGATTGGTAAAGATATTTTCCCAATCATTGGTTGCCATTTTGTCCTATTGAGCTTTTCCTTTGCCTTACAAAAGATTTGCAATTTTATGAAGTTCCATTTGGCAATTCTTGATCTTAGAGCATAAGCCATTGGTCTTCTGTTCAAGAAATATTTCCCTGTGCCTATGTATCAGAGGTTCTTCCCCAAGTTCTCTTCTATTCCTTTTAACATATCTGGTTCTATCTACATGTATTTCATTCACTTGGACTTGAACTTTGTGCAAGAAATAAGAATGGATCAATTTGCATTCTACTACATATTGACCTCCCATTGAACTAGCATCATTTGTTTTAAATGCTGTCTTTTTTCCATTGGTTTTATTGCTTTTGTCAAAGATCAAGTGACCATGGGCTTATGGGTACATTTCTGGGTCTTCAGTTTTATTCCATTGATCTACTGGCCTGTCTATGTACTTATACCATGCAGTTTTTACCACTATTGTTCTGTAATAAAACTTGAGTTCAGGTATGGTGATTCCCCCAGAAGTTCTTTTATTGTTGAGAATAGTTTTCATACTCCTGTGTTTTTGTTTATTCCAAATGAATTTGCAAATTGTTCTTTCTAACTCTATGCAGAATTGAGTTGGAATTTTGATGGGAATTGCGTTAAATTTGTAGATTGTTTTTTGGCAAGATGGCCATTTTTACTGTATTAATACTCCCCATCCATGACTATGGGAGATCTATTTTCTGAGATCTTCTTCAATTTCTTTCTTCAGAGACTTGAAGTTCTTGTCAAAGAGATCTTTCACTTTCTTAGTTAGAGTCACACCAAGACATTTTATATTATTTGTGACTATTGTGAAAGGTGTTGTTTCCCCAATTTATTTCTCAGCCTATTTATCCTTTCAGCAGAGGAAGGATACTGATTTGTTTGAGTTAATTTTATATCCAGTCACTTTGCTGAAGTTGTTTATCAGCTGTTGTAGTTCTCTGGTGGTACTTTTGTGGTCACTTAATTATACTATCATACCTTTTGCAAATAATGATACTTTGTCTTCTTTTTTACTAATGTGTATCATTTTGACCTCCTTTTATTGTCAAATTACTCTGGCTAGGACTGCAAGTACTATATTAAATAGGTAGAGAGAGAGTGGGTAGCATTGTCTAGTCCCTGATTTTAGTGGGATGGCTTTAAGTTTCTCTCCATTTAGATTGATTTTGACTATGGGCTTGCTGTGTATTGATTGATTTTGCTATATTTAGGTGTAGGCCCTGAATTCCTGATCTTTTCAAGACTTTTATCATGAAAGGGTATTGAATATTTTTAAAGTATTTTTCAGCATATAATAAAATGATCATGTGTGGTTTTGTGAGTTTGTTTAATAAAGAATTATATTGATGGATTTTCATATATTGAACCATCCCTGCATTCCTGGGATAAAGCCTACTTCATCATGGTGGATGATCCTTTTGTTGTCCTTTTGCATTTGGTTTGCAAGAATTTTATTATTTTTGCATCAATATTCATGAGGGAAATTGGTCTGAAGTTTTATTACTCTGTAGGGTCTTTGTGTGGTTTATGTATACAAGTAACTATAGTTTCAAAGAACAAATTGGGCAGTATTCATTCTGTATTTATTTTTTTGGCATAGATTGAAGAGTATTGGTATTAGGTCTTCTTTGAAGTTCTGATAGAATTCTGCTCTAAACCCATCTGGTCCTGGGCTTTTTTGTTTGTTTGTTTGTTTGTTTGTTTGTTTGTTTAGAGACTTTTAATGAATGCTTCTAGTTCTTTAGGTGTTATGGGACTGTTTAGATGGTTTATCTGATCCTAACTTTGACATATGTTATATGTCTAGAAAATTGTCCATTTCATCCAGATTTTCCAGTTTTATTTAGTATGGGCTTTGTAGTAGGATCTGAGAATTTTTGAAATTCCTCAGTTTCTGTGGTTAACTATCCCTTTTCATTTATATTGTTAATTTGGATACTATGTCTGTGCCCTCTGGTTAGTCAGGCTAAGGGTTTATATATCATCTTGATTTTCTCAAAGAAGCAGATCCTGGTTTTGTTGATACATTGTATAGTTTTGTTTGTTTGTTTGTTTGCTTATTTGTTTGTTTCAACTTGTTTTCTTGTTTTTTTGTTTTGTTTTTTTTTTCAGCTCTGAGCTTGATTTCCTGCAGTCTACTCCTCCCGGGTGTATTTGCTTCCTTTTGTTCTAGAGCTTTAAGGTATGCTGTCAAACTGCTGATATATGCTCTCTCCTGTTTCATTTTGGAGACTTCAGAGCTATGAGTTGTCCTCTTAGCACAGCTGTCATTGTGTCCCATAAGTTTGGGTATGTTGCACCTTTATTTTCAATTAATTCTAAAAAGTCTTTAATATCTTTCTTTATTTTTTCCTTAACCAAGGAGTAGAGTGTGTTCTTCTTCCATGTGTATGTGGGATTTCTGTTGTTTATGTTGCTATTGAAGACCAACCTTACTCTACGGTTATATAGGATGCATGGGATTATTTACAACTTCTTGTGTCTGTTGGGGTCTGTTTTGTGCCAGATTGAATATAAGGTCAATTCTGGAGAAGGTACCATTAGGTGCTCAAAAGCAGGTATAATCTTTTGTTTAAAGATGAAATGTTCTATAGATATCTGTAAAATCCATTTGGTTAATAACTTCTGTTAGTTTCACTCTGTCTCTATTCAGTTTCTGTTTCCATTATCTGTCCTTTGATGAGAGTGGGGTGGTGAAATCTACCACTATTACTGTGTGTAGTGCAATATATTCTTTGACCTTTAGTAAAGTTTCTTTTATGATTGTGGGTGCCTTTGTATTTGGAACACAGATATTCAGAATTGAGATTTCATCTTGGTAGATTTTTCCTTTTATGTGTATGAAATTTCCTTCCTTATCTTTTTTTGATACATTTTGTTGCATCTATGACTCTCATCTTTTTTTCCTAGATTTTCAACTCCAGGGTTGTCACTCTTTTGTGATTTCTTTATTGTTTCTATTTTCAATTTTATATCCTGATAGTTTTGTTTAATTCCTTTACCAGTTTGGTTGTGTTTTCCTGTAACTCTTTAGGGGATTTTTGTATTTCTTCTTTAAGGGCATCTACTTGTTTACCAGTGTTCTAATGTTTTTTTTCATTTTATTAAATTGTGTATTTCTTTATTTACATTTCAAATGTTATTTCCTTTCCCAGTTTCCTGTCCATCAGCACCTAACCCTTCCCCCTCCCCTCCTATATGGGTGTTCCCTTCTCCATCCATCTCCCATTACTGATCCCCCAAACAATCCCCTACACTGGGGGTCGAACCTGGGCAGAACCAAAGCTTCCCTTCAACTGGTATCCCAACAAGGCTATTCATTGCTACATGTGAAGTTGGAGCCCAGGGTCCATGCATGTATTGTCTTTGGGTAGTGGATTAGTCGATGGATGCTCTGTTTAGTTGGCATTGTTGTTCTTATGGTGTCGCAAACCCCTTCAGCTCCTTCAGTCCTTTTTTAAATTTCCTCCAAAGGGGGTCCTATTCTCAATTCAATGGTTTGTTACTGGCATTCGCCTCTGTATTTGACATGTTCTAGCTGTGTCTCTCAGGAGAGAGCTATATCCAGTACCGGTTAGCATGCACTTCTTAGCTTCATCCATCTTATCTACTTTTGGTGTATGTATATGGGCCACATGTGGGACAGGCTCTCAATGGCTGTTCATTCAGTCTCTGCTACAAACTTTGCCTCCCTAATCCCTGCTATGGATATTTTTGTTCCCCTTTTAAGAAGGAGTGAAGCATATGCATTTTGGTCATCCTTCTTGAGTTTCAGGTGGTCTGTTCATCGTGGGCAATTTGAGCATTTGGGCTAATATCCACTGATCAATGAGTGCATACCATGTGTGTTTTTTGGTGATTGGGTTACCTCACTCAGGATGATATTTTCTAATTCCGTCCATTTGCCTATGAATTTCATGAAGTCATTGTTTTTGATGCCTGAGTAGTACTTCATTGTGTAGATATACCACATTTTCTGTATACATTCCTCTGTTGAAGGACATCTTGGTTCTTTCCAGCTTCTGGCTATTATAAATAAGTTACTGGAACATGTGTCTTTGTTGTATGTTGGAGGATCTTTTGGGTATATGCCCATGAGCAGTATCGTTGAGTCCAAAGGTAGTGCACTGTCCAATTGTCTGAGGAACATCCAGACTGATTTCCAGAGAGGTGGCATCATTTTTCAATCCTTCCAAAAATGGAGGAGTGTTCCTCTTTCTCCACATCCTCTCAATCATCTACCTGTCACCTGAGTTATTTATCTTAGCCATGCTTACTGGTGTGAGGTGGAATCTCAGGGTTGTTTTGATTTGCATTTCCCTGATGACTAAGGATGTTCAACATTTCTTTAGGTGTTTTTCAGCCATTCCATATTCCTCAGCTATGAATTCTTTGTTTAACTCTGTACCCCATTTTATAATAGTTATTTGGCTCTCTGGAGTCTAACTTCTTGAGGTCTTTTTATATTTTGGATATTAGCCCTCTATCGGATGTAGGATTGATAAAGATATTTTCCCAGTCTATTGGTTGCCATTTAGTGCTAATGACAGTGTCCTTTGCCTTACAGAAGCTTTGCAGCTTTATGAGATCCCATTTGTCAATTATTCATCTTAGACCATAACCCATTGGTGTTCTGTTGAGGATATTTTCCCCAGTGCCCATGTGTTTGAGTCTCTTCACCACTTTTCTTCTTAGTTTGATGTCCAGGTCCTTGATCCCCTTGGACTTAAGGTTTGTACAGGGTGATAAGAATGGATTGATTTGCATTCTTCTCCATGCTAACCTCCAGTTGAATCAGCACCATTTATTGAAAATGCTATCTTTTTTCCATTGGATGGATTTGACTGCTTTGTCAAAAATCAAGTGACTGTAGGTGTGTGGGTTCATTTCTGGGTCTTCAGTTCTATGACACTGTTCTATCTGCATGTCTCTGTACCAATACCATACAGTTTTTTTATCAACATTGCTCTATATTGCTGCTTGAGGTCAGGGGTGGTGATTCCCTTAGACATCCTTTTATTGTTAAGGAAATTCTTAGCTATCCTGGGTTTTTTGTTATCCCAAATGAATATGCAAATTGTTCTTTCTATATCTACAAGAATTGAATTGTAATTTTGATGGGAATTGCATTGCATCTGTAGACTGCTTTTGGTAAAATGGCCATTTTTACTATATTAATCCTGCCAATTCATGGGCATGGGAGATCTTTCCATCTTCTGAGATCTTCTTCAATTTCTTTCTTCAGAGACTTGATGTTCTTGTCATATAGATCTTTCACTTGCTTGGTTAAACTCATACCAAGTTATTTTATATTATTTGCTACTATAGTGAAGGGTGTCATTTCCCTGATTTCTTCCTCAGCCTGTTTCTCTTTTGTGCAGAGGAAGGCTCCTGATTTGTTTGAGTTAATTTTATACCCAGCCACTTTGTTGAAGTTGTTTATCAGGCTTAGTAGTTCTCTGATGGAACTTTTGGGGTCATTTAAGTATACTATCATATCATCTGCAAATAGTGATATTTTGACTTCTTCATTTCCAATTTGTATCCTCTTTACTTCCTTTTGTATTTTGATTGCTCTGGGTAGGCCTTAGAGAAGTATATTGAATCAGTATTGAGAGGGTGGGCAGCCTTGTCGAGTCCCTGATTTTAGTGGGATTGGGTCAAGGTTCCCTCCATTCAGGTCAATGTTAGCCACTGGTTTGCTGTATATGGCTTTTACTATGTTTAGGAATGTTCCTTGAATTCCTGTTCTTTCAGGGACTTTTATCATGAAGGGGTGTTGAAATTTGTCAAATACTTTCTCAGCATCTCATGAAATGATCATTTGGTTCTTATCTTTAAGTTTGCTTCTATAGTGGATTATTTTGATAGTATTCCATATATTGAACCATCCCTGCATACCTGTGATGAAGCACACTTGAATATGATGGATGATCTTCTTGAAGTGTTCCTTGACTCGGTTTGCAAGAATCTTATTGATTTTTTTTTTGCATCAATATTCATAAGGAAAATTGGTCTGAAGTTCTCATTCTTTGCTGGTCTTTGGGTGGTTTAGGTATAAGAGGAATTATGGTTTGCTAGAAGGAATTTGGCAGTGCTCTGTCTGTTTCAATTTTGTGGAATAATTTGTACAGTATAGGTATGATGACTTTTATGAAGGTCTGATAGAATTCTGCACTAAACCCATCTAGTCTTAGGCTCTTTTTGGTTGGGAGAATTTTAATGACTGCTTCTTTTTTTGTAGCAGTTATGGAGTTGTTCAAATGGTTTATGTGTTCTTGATTTAACTTTGGTACCTGATATTTGTCTAGAAAATTGTTCATTTCCTCCAGATTTTTGAGTTTTGTTGAATATAAGTTTTTGTAATAAGTTCCGATGATTCTTTGAATTTTCTCTGATTCTGTTGTTATGCCTCCCTTTTCATTACTGATTTTGTTAATTTTAAAACACCCTCTTTGCCTGCTGGTTAGTATAGCTAGGTTATCTTGTTGATTTTCTCAAAGAACTAGCTTTTGGTTCTGCTGATTTTTTATATTTATATTGTCCTTTTATTTTTATATTGTCCTTTTTGTTCCTACTTTGTTGATTTAAGCCCTGGGTCCTCTTTAAATATCCAGTCTGTTAATCATTGTTTTATTTTTTTATTTTTTTATTGTGGAATTGAGTCCAATGATGTTGAGAGATATTAAGGAATAGTGATTGGTTGATTGGTGCTTTTTTCATATTTGGAGGTGAGATTATGATTGTGTACTTCTTTTTCTAGGGTATAGTTTACCTCCTTGTGTTGGTCTTTGCCATTTATTATCCTTTGCAGCACTGGATTTGTAGAAAATACTGTGCAAATTTGGTTTTGTCGTGGAATACCGTGGTTTCTGCCTCAATATTAATTGAGAGTTTTGCTGGATATAGTAGCCTGGGGTGGCATTTGTGTTCTCTTAGGGTCTGTATTATATCTGTCCAGAATCTTCTGACTTTCACAGTCTGGTGAGAAGTCTGGTGTAATTCTGATAAGTCTGCCTTTTATGTTACTTGACATTTTTCCTTTACTGCTTTTAATATTCTTTCATTGTTTTATGCATTTGGTGTTTTGACTAATATGTGATGCAAGAATTTCTCTTCCGGTCCAATCTATTTGGAGTTCTATAGGGTTCTTGTATGTTTATGGGCATTGCTTTCTTTAGGTTAGGGAAGTTTTCTTCTATGATTTTGTTGAAGATATTTACTGGCCCTTTAATTTGGGAGTCGTAACACTCTTCTTTACCAATTATCTTTAGGTTTGATCTTCTCATTATATCTCTGAATTCCTGTATGTTTTGGGTTAGGAGCTTTTTCCGTTTTACATTATCTTTGACAGTTGTGTCAACATTTTCTATGGTATCTTCTGCTCATGAGATTCTCTCTTCCCTCTCTTGTATTCTGTTGGTGATGCTTGCATCTATGACTCCTGATCTCTTCCCTCAGTTTTCAATCTCCAGGCTTGTCTCCCTTTGTGCTTTCTTTATGGTTTCTATTTTCATTTTTAACTCCTTGATGGTTGTGTTCATTTCCTTTCCTGGTTTGTTGTTTTTTTCCATTAGTTCTTCAAGGGATTTTTTAAAGGGGGTTATTTATAGTGTCCTTCTTAAAGTCCTCTATCATCACCATGTGATGTGATTTTAAATCCAAATCTTGCTTTTTCAGTGTGTTGGGATATCCAGATCTTGATGTGGTGTGAGAATTGGGTTCTGATGATGCCAGATAGACTTGGTTTCTGTTGCTTAGGTTCTTGAGCTTGCCTCTTGCCATCTGTTTATCTCTAATGATTTTTAGTCTAGCTGTCTGTGACTGGAGCTTGTCCCTACTGTAGGCCTGTGAATCTGTGAATTTAAGAGTGATTATATACCTGGGAGGTCAGGCTTTGGGTCCAGAGGGCTATGGGACCTTATCTCTGGGTGCAGACAGATATAAGACTGATTCTCTCCCAGGCTTTTCAGTGGTTTCTGACCCTTTGTGCTCCTGGAGTGTCCCTCTTTGGACAGTTAATGGTGTGAAAATGGGGTCTCACCTGTCGGCTTAGGAGTGAGAGCACTCTTGAGAGACTATTTCTTTCTAGCAGGTTTTGTATCCAGAGGGGTATGGAACAGCCTTATCTCTGGTTACAGATGGAGACAGGAAGTATCCTGTCCCAAGCTGCTAGGTGGTTCCTATGGCTTGTGTGCTCCTTGTGGGTCCCTCTTTGGACCATTAGTGATACAAAAGAGGGGTTTTACCTGTGGGCTATAAGTTTAAGAGTGAGACCAGCTTTCTTCAGGCATGTTTTGTGTCTGGAGGTCTGTATAACAGCCCAGGATGATGTTTTTTATTTCCATCTATTTGCCTGTGAAATATATTATGTCCTTTTTTTAAAAAAAATAGCTGAATATTAGTTTATTGTTTATATATGCCACATTTTCTGCAACCGTTCTTCAGTTAAGGGATATTTGCTTTGCTTCCAGTTTCTGGCTATTATGAATATAGCTGCTATGAACATAGAGGAACACATGTCCCTGATGAATGAGAATATTGAACCTTTCTTTAATTGCTTCTCAGCAATTTGATATTCTTCTGTTGAGAATTGTGTTTACCTCTGAACCCCAGTTTTAACTGGGTTATTTGTTTTTTGAAATCTAACCTCTTGATTTGTTTTATATATTTTGGATATAAGCCCTCGGTCTTTGTAGGATTAATGAAGATCTTTTCATAACCTGTAGGCTGAAATTTTTTCCTATTGACAGTGGCCTTTGCCTTAAAGAAGAAGCTTTGCAGTGTTCATGTGGTCGCATTTATTAATGGTTGGTATTAGAACCTGAGCAGGTGTTGTTCTGTTCAGGAAATTGCTTACTGTGTGAATGTATTCAAGTCTATTTACCATTTCCTCTTCTATTACATTCAGTTTACACTAAGCTTTTTTATGCATTTGGACTTGAGTTCGGTGCAGAGTGATATACATGGACACATAGATCAATTTACATTCTTCTATATGTACACATTCAGTTAGTCCAGCACCATATATTGAAAATAAAAATGTCCTTCCTGTTCCATTGTAAAGTTTTGGCTTCTTTGTCAAAAAAAGTAGTGTTTTTAGTGGTTTTATTTCTTGGAATTCAATTAAATTTAATTTATCAGGGTTTTTTTATTGCTCTATAGTACTGCTTTCAGTCAGAGATGATGATAACTTACGAATTTCTTTTACTGTTAAGGATTATTTGGATTATTCTGGTTTCTTTGTTTCTCCCTATGAAGTTGAAATTTTTTCTTTCAAGACCTGTGAAGAATTGTGTTGGTATTTTGATTAGGGTTGCACTGATTCTGTACATTGCTTTTGGAATGATTGTCATTTTACTGTTAATCCTACTTTATCTATGAGCAAGGAAGGTTTTTCTGATACCTTCCTCGTTTTTTTTTTTTTTCCTTCAGGGATTTAATTTCTTGTTGTACAGGCCCTTCACTTGCATGGTTATAATTATATTATTTGTGGCTTTTCAGAAGAGTACTTTTTCTGTAACTTCTTTCTCATCCAGTGCAATGAATCAAAGAAGCTACGAGTTGGTTCTTTGAGAAAATCAATAAGATACGCCAACCCCTAGCCACAGTAAATAAAAGGCTCAGAGATAATATTCAAATTAACCAATCAGAAAGGGAAAGGGATACATAACATGGGAAACTGGAAAAATTCAAGGAACTATTAGGTCTTGTTTCAACAGTCTGTACTCCACAAAATTGAAAAATATAGATAAGATTGATGTTTTGTAGACAGATATCAATTACCAAAGCTAAATAAAGATCAGTCAAACTATCCGAATAGTGAATAGTCCTATAACCCTGAGGAAGTACAAGCAGTCTTTAAATACCTCACATCAACAACA
Source organism: Rattus rattus (assembly GCF_011064425.1). Taxonomy (NCBI): domain Eukaryota; kingdom Metazoa; phylum Chordata; class Mammalia; order Rodentia; family Muridae; genus Rattus; species Rattus rattus. The sequence continues at coordinate 48,283,232 of NC_046172.1, forward strand.
GCAGAAAAAACAACAACAACAACAGCAACAAAAGCCAAAAAGCCCTTGACCAAAAGTTTTAGGGCAGAATTTGGCTAGACTTTCAAAGAATAGCTAATGCCAATACTCCTCAAACTATTACACAAAGTAGAAACAGAAGGAAGACTGCCAAACTTATTCTATCAGGCCATAGTAACCCTGCTAACTAAGCCACACAGAAGCATAACCAAGAAAGAGAATTTCAAACATCTTTTCCTTATGAAAATTGAAGAGAAAATACTGAAGAAATAGTTCCCAAAATGTATCTAAGAACATATGAAAGACTTCATCCAGCATCACCAAGTATGCTTCTCCTGAGGGATGCAGGTATGGAAATCTGTCAATGTATTTCATCATATAAGCAAACTGAAAGAAAAAGAAAACATGATCATTTCACTAGACACTGAAAAAATATTTGAAAAATGCAACACCCCTCACAATAGAAGTTTTGGAGAGAGTAGAAATACAAAGGGCATAAACAGAATAAAGGCAATACATATGAAGTCAGTAGCCAACATCAAATTGAATGGAAAGAAGTTTAAAGCATTTCCACCAAATTGGGGTTTAGACATGGATGTCCAATATACCCACATCTACTCAATAACTTTAAACATTAGCTAGAGTAATAAAAAAAAAAACTTAAGGAGATCAAGGGGATTCAAATTTGAAAGGAAGAAATCAAAGTACTTTTGTTAGCAGGCGATATGATAATCTACATAAGTAACCCCTAAAATTCTACCAGAGAAGTCCTACAGCTAAAAATCACCTTCAGCAAAGTGGCTGGATATACAATTACATTAAATAAATCAGTAACCACCCTGTGTCTTTTTACTGGGGTGGCAGTATTGAGTCTATTGATGTTGAGAGATATGGTTACTCCCTGTTATGTTGATGTTGGTGCTGGTTTGTTTTTTTTTTTTTTTTTTTTTATGTGTGTGTGTGTGTGTGTGTGTGTGTATGCATGTATTTTTTTCTTTGGTTTTAGTGGTGTGAATTTATTTCTTGTGTTTTTCTTAATATAGTTTGCCATTGGGTTTGAAGTTTTTTCTTCTACTAGCTTCTTTTTAAGGCTGAGCTGGTAGTAAGGTGTTGTTTAAATTTGGTTTTCTCATAGAATATCTTAACCCTAACCATTCATAGTGATGAAATATTTTGTTTTGCTGGGTATAGTAGTCTGGAGTGACATCTTTGGGGTTTTTTCTTGTTTTTTTTTTTTTTTTGGTTTTTTTGTTTGTTTGTTTGTTTGTTTTAGGTCTGTAAGATCTCTCGGCATACACTCTTCTAGTTTTTCGAGTTTCAGATGAAAAAATTGGATATAACTCTGATAGGTCTCCCTTTATATGTTATTTGGGTTTTTTCCCCGTTGCTGCTTTTAAAAATCTTTCTTTGTTCCTTATATTTAGTGTTTAAATTAGTATGTAGTACAGGAGTGTTTCTTTTCTGGTCCAACCGGTTTGGTGTTTTGTAAGCTCCTTATACATTTATAGGCATCATTTTCATTAGATTAGGAAAATTTTCTTCTACGGTTTGTGGAGGATGTTTTATGGGCTATACCTATTATTCTTAGTTTTTGTCTTTTCATAATGTCCCAAAATTCCTGGAAGATTTCTGTCATGAACTTTTTTTAGAATTTTTTTTTCTTTGACTAGTACATCGATTTCTTCTACAATATCTTCTACACCTGAGATTCTCTCTTCTGTCTCCTCTATTCTGTTGAAGAGGGGAGGGTCAAGTAGAACCATACCCGTTGGCACAACAACTAAATTTGAAGCAGATTAAAAACCTTGGTAAAGCAGCAAACCACTGAACTGAGAACGGGAACTCTGTTGAAGGAATCAGAAAAAGGACTGGAAGAGCTTGAAGGGGCTCGAGACCCCATATGAACAACAATGCCAACCAACCAGAGCTTCCAGGGACTAAGCCACTACCCAAAGACTATACATGGACTGACCCTGGGCTTCAACCTCATAGGTAGCAATGAATAGCCTAGTAAGAGCACCAGTGGAAGGGGAAGCCCTTGTTCCTGCTAAGACTGAACCCCCAGTGAACGTGATTGTTGGGGGGAGGGCAGTAATGGAGGGAAGATGGGGAGGGGAACACCCATATACAAGGGGAGGGGAAGGGGTTAGACGGATGTTGGCTGGGAAACCGGGAAGGGGAATAACAATCGAAATGTAAATAAGAAATACTCAAGTTAATAAAGAAAAAAAGGGGAAAAAAACTTGAAAAACCTTGGTAAATCTCAATACTGAGAATGATAGGCATTAGAAGCAGCTTCTGTCCAGACTACCTATCCTGGGGTACTTGATGTTTACATTCCACTAAGAGGACCATGAAAATTGGCCACGTAGAAAAAAAAATAGAGTTCTCCATGCTAATGAAGTATCTAGATAAGCCCCACATGTTTAGCCAATGAGCTTCCCTTCCTGGACATTCTTGCCTTTAAGATATCTAGTCTTCCTGAGAAAGATGTATGCATTCTCATCTCCCATGAATAAAACAATTTAGACAAGCAAGGGCCATCTCCTTCATCAGTGATTGCCAGCAGGTGAAGGACTTTATTATGAAGAGCTGTGCTTCTATCTCCAGTAAAAGACTTCTCTTCAGCTCCTCCTTACATTTCACACTTACTAGGAATTAAATAGGATTCCAACCCAGTCCCAGCTCAGTGAAGGCCTGCAGACTGCCATTATCAATTCCTGATTATTCCCATCTGCATCTGGGTACACAGGAGACTGAGAAACACAGGATCTGTTGCAGGTACCACTTGTTCTCACCTGGAGTAATATAGGCTGGGAACCCCTATCCCTAGATAAATTTCTAACCATTTTACACTTACTTGCACATTACATAATCCCAAAGAAGATACATTGTTGTGTTTTGTATGAGAAAAATCACTCATAAGCTAGTATATTTGAACACTTGGACCCCAGTTCAGGGTGCTACTTAAGAAGGTTATGAACCATTTAGGATGAGTAACCTTGATGGAATATGTAAGTCACTGTTTTGAAAGTTACTGTTTTGAAAGTTTACTGCTTTTCTCTACTTCCAGTTCACTCTCTTGGCTTCCTGTCTGTGAATTGAAATGTGAGCTCACAGCTTTGTACTCCTGTATCCGGTCCTTCCAATTATTACACATCCCTACCACTACTTACTTTCCCTTTGGAAACATAAGTAAAAATAAACTTGCTATTCTAAAAAAAAGTGACAGGTGTCAGAATAGATGAATATTAGAAAAGTTGAGACTAGTGATACAAAACTGAAATTCTAGCTACTGGAGCTGCTAAAAAGAGAAGATTACATGTGCAATTTTTGTTTAAGCTACAGAGCAAGACAAAGGTCAGTCTATAAAATGCAATTATACTCTGTCTCATAAAATTTTGACCCAGCTTCTCTTCTCTGATGTTCCTTGAGCATTGGGATGTAGCAGCAATTATAAATGTTTCATTTAGGCCTAAATACTTACACATATTTTTAGCATTTCAACCAGTTAAAAGTCCCCAAATTAGCTGTTGCCTACTACAAAAAGAAAATACTTTGTCTAAGGTTGGAGGAAGCAAAAAAACTGTGGGTATAAATATACATATTTAGAAGGCAATTTGACAACATGATCCCTTGGCAAAATAACATTTATCCATTCCTCCCTAGAGCATATGTTCTTCCTAGCCATCAGGTTTGGGCCATATTTTACAAGAGGAGATATGATTATTTTTACTGTAGCCTAGGTTCCAAATCTTGGTAGAAAATGGTCAGTTACTTTCATCTCATTATTACATTATACATAAAATTTGCCTGCCAGGTAGATATTTTAGTACACAGTATCTAGTGCAAGCTAAGATCATTGATCTCTTTTCTCATCCAATACCATGCCTAACTCCTTCCAGCATCATTAAAGCTACTCAGCAGAATGGAGACTTCCAATTCAAAAATTTATTTCTTTATGTATTCCAATCTAAGTGTGTGGAGGTTTAGAATGGAAACTAACCATCTAGTTATGCTTTTCAGCTAAAATCAATGGCAAGAGAGGATAGAAAAAGATGTAAGATATAGATGATGGTGAGAGGTGGAGTTCTGTGTAACATTGTCTTCTGGAAAGGGCATGAGGGACATGGCTGATGCTATTCACAATAACTATCTATGTCTGCATACACAAAAACTGCAGAAGATCATCAAGAAAAGCAAAGAACAAGGGTCAAGAAGGGGCTTACAAGGCAATACGTTTAGCAGAGGAGTTAATTGTGGTTCATGGTGACTAGGGAAAGGAGAGTCTGTTTCTTCCTGAATATAATGACTTGTAGGGTGCAAATGCACAAGCGCATAGGCCAACACTCAAGTGAATATGGGAAAGGTTATTTGGACCCAGTAAATATATATATATATATATATATATATATATATATATATATATATATATATATATATATAATCAGCGTGCTCTTACTCTCTCTTACCCTCTTTTCCCCCTCTTGATCTTTGTTCTTCTCTGTTCCTGCCCCACTACCCACCTCCATGTGCCCATGGCTGGCCACCTTTCCTCTCTTCTTCTACTCTTCTCTCATTAAACCTCTCCACATGGAAAAAAAATCAGCGCTTGAAGTTGACAAATTAGGGAGATCATAGAAGAGATCATGGACATTGACAGCAGGAGATGAAGAGTAGAAATGATCAAAATTTATTGTATATATCCATGAAATTCTCACAGAATGATTAGAATTATTATTTTAAAATGTATGTATAATAATTGAAGAAAAGAGACTATGAATTTAACAAAAGATAACAAGGGATGTGGTGCACAGGATGGATCAGAGTGAGGAAAGGGAAAGGGGTAAATGAAGTAATGTATTTTAATTATTTTAAATAGGGGTGGTCAGGCAGTGATAATGCATTTGTCTAGCATGCAGCAAGGCCTTAGTTTGGTCTCTACCACCACCAATAAAGCAAAAAGAAAATGTAACATTAAAAATGGTAAGGAGTGCACCCAAATTGCATGGGAGGGCGAGCTAGATGTTCAGAGGGGCAGACACTCCTAGGAAACCAGAGGAGACTACTCTCTGCCCACATTTCTGACTCCAGAGGAAAACACTTAGTGCCATCAGGGCCCCCTGTGCACAGGGACCCAGGGCCTTCTGGTTGCTGCCCTCACAGAGAACTGAAACCCAGGCCTGAGGAGCAATTTCAGGCCTGAGACCAGAGGTAAGACCAACTTTTTTGTTCCAAGTGAGCTGTCTGGAGGACTCAGGATACAAAAAGGCAAAATTCCTCTGGGACCAGACACTTCCGGTTTCTAGCTGGCACCAGAACCTCTCTAATCCCGGCCCTAAGCTCCCTGCTCCCAAACACCATGGGAGAGGGAGCTGATTACCCAGATGTGTGGGCAATCCTAAGACTTAAGGGCAGGAGAGACTGTCACTTCTGCCCACCTTTGCCCATATTCCTGGCCCAAGAGAAAACTGTATAGGGCCTTTGGACACAGGAAGATAGGGGCAGTCAAGCTACAGGAGGCCTGCAGTCCAGACTGCTCTCAGATCTGAACTGACCAGGTCAAACAGCTCCCTGCAACCAAATCTTGTGGGAGGGAGAGCTAGACCTTCAGAGTGGAAAACACACCTGGGAAACCAGAGGAGACTACTCTCTGCCCACATTTCTGACTCTAGAGGAAAAGCATCATCTGGGCACCCTGTGTAAAGGGACCCAGGACAAGTAGAGGCAGGCCCTTCTGGTACATGCACACAGGGACAGCTGAAAGACAGTGGACAGGAACGACTACACACCTGAAAGCAGAACACTCTTTTCCCATAACTGGATGAAAGAAAACAGGAAATCAGGTCTACAGAACTCCTGACACACAGGCCTATAGGAAGGTCAAGACACTGTCAGAAAGAGCAAAACAAGGTATTACCAGAGACAACTTGAAGGCAAGAGGCAAGCGCAGGAACACAAGCAAGAGAAACCAAGACTACCTGGCATCATCAGAGCCCAATTCTCCCACCAAAAGAAACACTGAATATGCAAACACACCAGAAAAGCAAGATCTACATTTAAAATCACATTTGATCATGATGATGGAGGACTTTTAGAAAGACATAAAGAGCTCCCGTAGAAAAATGCAGGAAAACACAAGTAAGCAAGTAGAAGCTCTTAGAGATGAAACATAAAAATCCCTGAAAGAATTATAGGAAAACACAATGAAACAGGTGAGGGAATTGAAAAAGAAAATTGAGACAATAAAGAAAGCAGAAAGGGAGAAAACCCTGGATGTAGAAAACCAAAGGAAGAGACAAGGGGCCTTAGATTCAAGCATCACCAACAGAATACAAGAGATAGAAGAGAGAATCTCAGGGGCAAGAGACTCCATAGAAATCATCGACTCAACTGTCAAAGACATTATAAAACAGAAAAAGCTACTGGCTCAAAACATCCAGGAAATTCAGGACATATGAGAAGATCAAACCTAAGATAATAGGTATAGAAGAGAGTGAAGACTCCCAACTTAAAGGACCAGTAAATATCTTCAACAAATTTCTAGAAGAAAACTTATCAAACCCAAAGGAAGAGATGCCCATAAACATAAAAGAAGCCTACAAAACTCCAAATAGATTGGACCAGAAAAGAAACTCCTCCCGTCACATAATAGTCAAAACACCAAATGCACAAAGCAAAGAAATAATATTAAAAGCAGGAAGGGAAAAATGTTAAGTAATATATAAAGGCAGATCTATCAGAATTATACCAGATTTCTCGCCAGAGACTATGAAAGCCAGAAGATCCTGGACAGATGTCAAACAGACTCGAACACAAATGCCAGCCAAGCTTACAGTATCCAGCAAAACTCTCAATAAATGTAGATGGAAAAACCAAGATATTCCATGACAAAATGAAATTTACACAATATCTTTCTACAAAACCAGCCCTGCAAAGGATAATAAATGCTAAAGCCCTACACAAAGAGGCAAGCTACACCCTAGAAAAAGCAAGAAACTAATCGTTTTGAAACTAAACAAAGAGAAGACAAGCAGACAAACATAATCGCAACTCTAAATACAAAGAAAACTGGAAGCAACAATCACTATTCCTTAATATTTCTCAACATCAATTGATTCAATTCCTCAATAAAATCAAATAGATTAACAAACTGGATATGTAATGAGGACCCAGCATTTTGTTGCATACAGGAAACACACCTCATAGACAAAGACAAACATTACCTCACAGTAAAAGGCTGGAAAACAATTTCCAAGCAAATGGTCTGAAAAGGAAGGTTGAGTAGCCATTCTAATATATAATAAAATCGATTTTCCACTAAAAGTCATCAAAAAAGATAAGGAAGGACACTTCATATTCTTCAAAGAAAAAATCTGCCAAGATGAACTCTCAATCTTAAATATCTGTGCTCCAAATACAAGGGCACATACATTCATAAAAGAAATCTTACTAAAGCTCAAAGCACACATTGTACCTCACATAATAATAGTAGGAAATTTCAGCACCCCACTCTCATCAATGGAGAGGACATGGAAACAGATTAAACAGAGACTTAGACAGACTAATAGAAGTTATAAAACAAATGGACTTAGCAGATATTTATAGAACATTCTCTCCTAAAACAAAAGGATATACCTTCTTCTCACTACCTCATGATACTTTCTCCAATATTGACCATATAATTGGTCATAAAACAGGCCTCAACAAATACAGAAAGATAGAAATAATCCCATGTGTCCTATCAGACCACCACAGGGTAAAGTTGGTCTTCAATAACAATAAGGGAAGATCACCCACATATACATGGTAGTTGAACAATGTTCTACTCAACGATAACCTGGTCAAGGAAGAAAAAAAGAAAGAAATTAAAGAATTCTTAGAATTTAATGAAAATGAAGGTACAACCCAAACTTATGGGACACAATGAAAGCTGTGCTTAGAGAAAAACTCATAGCTCTAAATGCCTGCAGAAAGAAACAGGAGAGAGCATATTTCAGCAGCATGACAGCACACCTAAAATATCTAGAACAAAAAGAAGCAAATAGACCCAGGAGGAGTAGAAGGCAGGAAATCAAACTCAGAGCTGAAATCAACCAAGTAGAAAAAGAGGACTATACAAAATCAACAGAACCAAAAACTGGTTCTTTGACAAAATCAACAAGATAGATAAACCCTTAGCCAGACTAACGAGAGGACACAGAGAGCGTGTCCAAATTAACATAATCAGAAATGAAAAGGGAGACATAACAGCAGAATCAGAGGAAATTCAAAGAACCATCAGATCCTATTAAAAAAGCCTATACTCAAAAACAAACAAAAAAACAAACAAACTTTGAAATCTGGAGGAAATGGCCAATTTCCTAGACAGATACCAGATACTGAAGTTAAATCAGGGACAGATAAACCATTTAAACAACCCCAAAACTCCTAAAGAAATCAAAGCAGTCAATAAAAATGTCCCAACCAAAAAGAGCACAGTTCCAGATGGGTTCAGTGCAGAATTCTAACAAACATTCATAGAAGATCTCACACCAATACTATCCAAAGTATTCCACAAAATTGAAACAGATGGATTACTACCAAATTCTTTCTATAAAGCCACAATTACTCTTATACCTAAATGACACAAAGAGCCAACAAAGAAAGAGAACTTCAGACCAATTTCCCGCATGAATATTGATGCAAAAATACTCAATAAAATTCTTGTAAGCCAAATCCAAGAACACATCAAAACAAGCATCCATCCTGATCAAGTAGGCTTCATCCCAGGTATGCAGGGAAAACCATCAACATAATCTACTATATAAAAAAAATTACCAGAAAGATGAAAACCACATGATCATTTCATTAGACACTGAGAAACCATTTGACAAAATTCAACACTCCTTCATGATAAAAGTCCTGGAAAGATCAGGAATTTCAGGCCCATACCTAAACATAGTAAAAGCCATATACAGCAAACCAGTAAGTAACATGAAACTAAATGGAGAGAAAATTGAAGCAATTCCGTTAAAATCAGGGACTAGACAAGGCTGGCCACTCTCTCCCTACTTATTCAATATAGTTCTCGAATTCCTAGGCAGAGCAATAAGACAAAAAAAGAAGATCAAGGGATTCAAATTGGAAAGGAAGAAGTCGAAATACCACTATTTGCAGTTGATATGATAGTATATTTAAATGATCCCAAAAGTTCCATCAGAGAACTACTAAACCTGATAAACAACTTCAGCAAAGTGGCTGGGTATAAAATTAACTCAAATAAATCAATAGCCTTCCTCTACACAAAAGAGAAACAAGCCAAGAAAGAAATTAGGGAAATGACACCCTTCATAATAGCCCCAAATAATATAAAATACCTCGGTGTGACTTTAACCAAACAAGCAAAAGATCTGTATGATAAGAACTTCAAGACTCTGTAAAAAGAAATTGAAGATCTCGGAAGATCAAAAGATCTCCCATGCTCATGGATTGGCAGGATTAATATAGTAAAAATGACCATTTTACCAAAGAGGTCTACAGATTCAATGCAATCCCCATCAAAATTCCAATCCAATTCTTCAAAGAGCTAGACAGAATAATTTGCAAATTCATCTGGAATAACAAAAAACCCAGGATAGCTAAAACTATCCTCAACAATAAAAGGACTTCCGGGGGAATCACTACCCCTGAATTCAAGCAGTATTACAGAGCAATAGTAATAAAAATTGTGTGGTATTGGTACAGAGACATGCAGATAGTACAGTGGAATAGAATTATAGACCCAGAAATGAACCCATGAACCCATGATCACTAGATTTTTGACAAAGGAGCCAAATTTGTCCAATGAAAAAGAGTATTTTCAGCAAATGGTGTTGGTTCAACTGGAGGTCAGCATCTAGAAGAATGCAGATTGATCCATTCTTATCACCCTGTTCAAAGCTTAAGTCCCAGTGGATCAAGAACCTCCACATCAAAGCAGATACACTCAAACTAATAGAAGAAAAAGTGCGGAAGAATATCAAACACACAGGCACTGGAGAAAATTTCCTGAACAAAACAATGACTTATGCTCTAAGAGCAAGAATCGACAAATGGGATCTCATAAACTACAAAACTTCTGTAAAGCAACGGACACTGTTGTTAGGACAAAATGGCAACCAACAGATTGGGAAAAGATCTTTACCAATCCTACAACTGATAAAGAACTTATGTCCAAAATATGCAAAGAACTAATGAAGTTAGACTGCAGGGAAACAAATAACCTTATTAAAAAACATCTTTAGTCATAAGGGAAATGAAATCAAAACAACCCTGAGATTCCACCTCACACCATTGAGAATGGCTAAGATAAAAAACTCAGGTGACAGCAAATGCTGTCGAGGATGTGGAGAAAGAAGAACACTCCTCCATTGTTGGTGGGATTGCAGACTGGTACAACCATTCTGGAAATCAGTCTGGAGGTTCCTCAGAAAATTGGACATTGCACTACCTGAGGACCCAGCTCTACCTCTCTTGGGCATATACCCAAAAGATGCCCCAACATATAACAAAGACAAGTGCTCCACTATGTTCATAGCAGACTTATTTATAATAGCCAGAAACTGGAAAGAACCCAGATGCCCTTCAACAGAGGAATGGATACAGAAAATGTGGTACATCTACACAACGGAATATTACTCAGCTATCAAAAACAATGACTTTATGAAATTCGTAGGCAAATGGTTGGAACTGGAAAATATCATCCTGAGTGAGCTAACCCAATCACAGAAAGACATACATGGTATGTACTCATTGATAAGTGGCTATTAGCCCAAATGCTTGAGTTACCCTAGATGCCTAGAACAAATGAAACTCAAGACGGATGATCAAAATGTGAATGCTTCATTCCTTCTTTAAAAGGGGAAGAAGAATACCCTTGGCAAGGAATAGGGATGCAGAGTTTAGAACAGAGGCAGAAGGAACACCCATTCAGAGCCTGCCCCACATGTGGCCCATACATATACAGCCACCAAACTATATAAGATGGATGAAGCAAAGAAGTGCAGACTGACACGAACAAGATGTATATCTCTCCGGAGACACAGTCAGAATACAGCAAATACATAGGTGAATGTCAGCAGCAAACTACTCAACTGGGAACAGGATCCCCATTAAATGAATCAAAGAAAGACCAAAAGAGCTGCAGGGGCTTCAAACTCCGTATGAACACTGCCAACCAACTGTAGTTTCCAGGAACTAAGCCACTACCCAAAGATTGTACATGGACAGACCCTGGGCTCCAACTGCATAGGCAACACTGAACAGCCTAGTAAGGGCACCAGTTGAAGGGGAAGCCCTTGGTCCTTCCAACGCTGGACACCCAGTGAACGGTATTTTTAGGGGAATGGCAGTAATGGGGGGAGGATGCGGATGGGAACAACCATATAAAAGGGGAGGGGGATGGTTTTGGGGGATGTTGGCCTGGAAACCTGGAAAGGGAATGACATTTGAAATGTTAATCAGAAATACCCAATTTTATAAAGTTGGAAAAATGGTAGAGAGGAAACTGGCTGGAAAAGGGGACTTGGAGGGGAAGACGGGAACATCATCATGTTTTGAGTGGACTCAACAGGAATAAAGTCCCGAGTGACAGCAGAAATAATGGAAATAGGAATCGTTGTGAGGTAGGAGTGGACAGATCTTCTAGGATATACCAGAGACCTGGGAGGTGAAAGATTCTCAGGAAATAAAGGGAGGATCCTTAGATGAAATGTCCTACAGTCAGGAAAGGGAACTTGTAGAGCCCATCTCCAGTAGAAAGACAGGGCGTCTAGAAGAGGTATGAGTTACCAACTCACAGTCAAAAACTCTGACCCAGAATTGTTCCTTTCTGAAAGAACTGCAGGGAAGAAATGGAGAAGAGCCTGAGAGAAAGGAGGTCCATTGGAAAGCCCAAATTGGAATCCACCTCAATGGGAGTCCCCAAGGCCTGACACTACTATTGATGCTATGTTGTACTCACAAAAGAGGCCTATCATGATTTCCATCTAATAAACTCAATGAGTAACTGAAAGAGTCAGATGCAGATATTTAAACTCAACACATGGACATAAGCAGCTGAACCCTGTGATTAAATCAGGGGAAAGCTTGAAGAAGCTGAGGAGGAGAGAGACCTTATAAAAGACCAGCAGTCTCAACTAACTTGGATCCTGAGATCTGTCAGACACTGAATCACCAATTAAACAGAATACACCACATGATATGAGGCCCCCAACATTTATATAGCAGAGGAATGCCAGGTCTGGACTCAGTCAGAGAAGAAACACCAAACCCTCAAGAGACGGGAGGCCCCAGGGAGTGGGTAGATCTTGTGGGGTGGGAGTGTGTGAGAGTGACATACTTTTGGAGACTGGGGTGGGGCTGGAGAGGAAGTATGAGATGGAAAAAGTAAGAGGGTGGACCAGGAGATGGAAAAAGTCTGAACTGTAAAAAATGATTAAATAAAAATATAAAATTGGAAAATTAGTAAGTAATGTACAAAAATAACAGATATCTGTTAATATCAAAGCAAACAACTCAAAGTTCAAAAAAATTTCACATTATAGAAAATTTATTGTAAAAGTGAATTTTATTACAAAGTTGGAAATATAGTAAATAGATCCACAAATTCCACAATCTTTATGAATGTTTTAGGAAGACATAGAAAATAGAAAGTATTAAAATATTAATAGGTTCAGACATTTAAATCAGCATTAATGTGGCATTCACCTGTAACTTTCTCATTCGGTATCATGCTTAAGTGAAAGGAAGTTAATTTCTACCCTCACAAATGCAGTCAGTTTAACTTTTTATTAAGATTCCAAGATCCACAGATAGAAACTACATACTTTTACATCCTTCCTTCATAAATTATTTTTGTTTGTTGGTTTTGTTATTTGACAGAGGTGTCTCACTATGTAGCCCTAGCTGTCTTGAAACTCCCTATGTAGAACAGGCTGGCCACAGAGATATGCCTTCCTCTGCCTTCTAAGTGCTGGGATCAAAGATATTCACCAGGATTAAAGGCTTACATTCTCCAAATAACCCTATTTGATAAATTCATTTCTAATTAAGTCTTTATTTTTCCCAGAATTAAACATAATCGAGTCATTTGCTTTATTTTTAGTTTTTTAAAAGAGCATGCTACAATAATAAGTTAATTTGTATTAGTAGCCAGCAAAAACACTATTAAGTGGACTTATGTGATAGCTAGAAATTAGCAAAAATACGTGCTATCCCTATTCAACAATTAGTTTATTTTTTGAACTCTATCAACCATAATTTTATATACTCATTAAACTGGTTTTTCCATTACTGCCAATTATGACTCTCTTCCTGAGCCAAGTTTCATATTTATTTTTTATTCACCCATACCTACACATTATCCTGCTTATTATAACAGCTGAGACTTGATAAAAAGGAAATGAAACAACTTCGGCATACTTTGGACACAGTTTTGAGTAAATGATTTAACATCTATTGTTTTCTCTTTAGAAAGTATTTCACATCTAGTTGTTGCTACAATTTCAGTCTGTCTCCTAAATCAAATGTGAAATCAACCACCAATGTGTCAGTCTTAGAAAGTGGTAGCATCATAAAAAGAATAATACATGAAGATGAAGCTAGTATATGAGTTAATACTATTATTAAGTAAACTCCTTGGTCTTTCTGTCTCTTACAATATGGGAATGAAGAGCAACCCCTCTTTTTTTGTATTTTTTGGATATTTATTTATTTATTTATTTATTTATTTATTTATTCACATTTCAAATGTTATCCCCTTTCCCGGTTTCCCATTCAAAAACTCCCTATCACATCCCTCCTCCCCCTTCTTCTATGAAGGTTTCCCACCACTCAACCACACAACCCTTTCCACCTCCCTTCCATGACATTACCCTATAATGGGGCATCGAGCTTTGGTAGGACCAAGGGATTCTTCTCTCACTGATGCCCAGCAAGGCCATCCTCTGTGACATATGCAGGTAGAGCCATGGATCCCTTCATGTGTACTCTTTGGTTGGTGGTTTAGTCCATGGGCACTCTGGGTGATCAGGATATCTTATTCAGGTGCTATCTTAGAAGAAGAAATGGTTTTGTTATACACTGAATCTAATGACTGAACTTCTGGTTTCTGTAACTAAGAGAAATAAATGTCTGTACTTACCAAATTATTAAGATTCAGCTATTTTAGTGTAACAGCTAAGTCAGATTACATCATTTATATTTATTATTCTCAGCTATTATAGATTTATTTCACTAGCTACTATGTATTTAATCATGGTAAGTATCATTCATATTTGTTGATGACCTAAGTAAGATGTAAAATACTATATATTAAATGTTATCTGGGCCGGATGATGATGGTGCATGCCTTTAGTTCCAGAATTCAGAAGGCAAATACAAGGATGTCCCTTGGTTTAAGGACAGTCTGAAGGCCAAGGCCACACAAAGAAACCCTGTCTCAAAACAAAAACAACAAAACAAAAATACCATTTTATCTCTTGAATGGATTTTTCTTCAATTATTGAACCACAAATGAAATAAACCTTAGATGAAAAAGAGTAAGTCCTTAATAACCTATACTTGTTATGTTAATGAATTGGTAGTGTACATTATTTCTTGATTCAGCTCAACAGCATTTGAAGAATTTTATACTTTACATTTATTATGTCTATATATGCCCTTTTGTGATTGTGAGAGCCAAGTCTCACAGTGGACATAAGAAAACATGATGGACTTGGTTCCCTCCTTCCAAAATGTGGGTTTTATGAGTCAAACTCAGGTCATCAGTGTCAGTGTTAAGTGTTTTTACACCTTGATCTATCTTTCAAAAACAGGATTTTTGGAGTATATAACATAAAAGGCATTTTTGTATGCACTGAAGATATAGAAATACTTGTACAATACTTGACAGTCAGATCGATAATATTTTGGACATCAAATGTTATAACATTTGTTTAATTCAAACTTTTAATTAAAGAAATGGGAAAATATTGTTATATTTGGTGTTACATAAAATTCTAGAGTTGTTATTTTTTGTAACATTAAATATAAGGAGGTTTTTGATACTATATTTCATTATCTCTTTTGTAAAATCACATTTCAAATGTTATCCCGTTATCCCCTTTCCCAGAATCCTATCCATAAACCACCTATCGTGTCTCCCTTCCTCTTCTATGAGGGTGTTCCCCCACCCATTTACCCACCCCTTCCAGCCTCCCTGCCCTAACATTCCCCTAAACTGAGGGTCCAGCCTTGGCAGGATCAAGGACTTCTCCTCCCATTGGTGCCCAAGAAGCCCATCCTCTGCTACATATGCAGCTGGATCTGTGGGTCTATCCATATATACTATTTGAATGGTGGTTTAGTCCCTGGGTGCTCTGGTTGGTTGATATTGTTGTTCTTATGTGGTTGAAAACCCCTTCAACTCCTTCAATCCTTTCTCTAACTCCTCCAATGTGGACCCCATAATCAGTTCAATGGTTGGATGCCCTTAGAAAACTTTACATGAAAACAATAATGAAAATTTATCCTTGGAAGCCTCAGGCAGGAGTACTGCAGACTCAAGCATATCTGCTGAAAGAGTAGTGACGAATCTGATGAAATAATCAGTTTTGATAGAAAGGGTAAATCTCAAACCAACTATACCAACATGTAGGAGGAGGAAAGCTCAAAGTTATGTTATCACCATCTTTCCCAGTAGTGCTATGGCATATGGCTGTTAATGGTGTGGAATAAGATTATGATGAAATAAAATGCTGCCATATAAAATTATAAATTTAAGGCAGTTTAAAAAGGACTGTAGAGGCTCTTTCCAGTCTCCTTCTGCATGCCTCAGAGTTAACCTTGTGGCATACCTCTCCAGACTCAAATTCTGCCCAGAGAGAGTTGGTCTCCCTTGAGTGCTGACACTCCTAAGACGACAGGTGAAAGGAATATTTTTGTTCCAGTAACTGGCAAAAGAGGGAACTGGCATGAGACCAAAGAGCTCAGGGACCATACAGCAACTGGTGAAGAGCTCCTTCCTGTCACCATCTGACTGCCCTGAAGGTGAAACTTTGGTATAGCTCTACAGACCCAAATCCCATCTGGAGAGAGCAGGTCTCCCAGGAGTTCTGACAACCTAATATAACAGGCTCACAGGCTGACAGGAGTCCAGTTAGAGACAGCAAGAGAAGCAAACACCAGAGACTACCTGATGCAGAGAGGCAAATTAAGGAATCTAAGCAACAGAAACCAAGGCCATTTGACATCATTAGAGCACAGTTCTCATCAAAGCAAATACTGGATATCCAAACACACCAGCACTAGAAAAGCAAGATTTGAATTTAAAATGACACCTCATGTGGACTATAGAGGACTTTAAAAAGGACATAAATAATTCCCTTAAAGATATATAAGAAAACACAGGTAAACAAGTAAAAACCCTTAAAGAGGAAACACAAAAATCCCTTAAAGAATTAAAGGATAAAAAAACCCAGGCAAAGGAATTGAACAAAACTATCCAAGATCTAAAAATGAAAAAAATAAAAAAAAACAATAAAGGAATAACAAAGAGAGACAACCCTAAAGATAGAAAACCTAGGAAAGAAATCTGAAGTCCTGGATGTAAGCATTATAACACAATACAAGAGATTGAAGAAAGACTCTCAGGTGCAGAAGATACCACAGAACACATTGAAACAACAGTCCAAGAAAATGCAAAATGCAAAAAGCTCCTAACCCAAAACATCCAGGAAATGCAGAACCCAAAAAGAAGACAAAATCTACGGATAATAGATATGGAAGAGAACTAAGATGTCCACATTAAAGGGCCAGTAAATATCTTGAACAAAATTATATAAGAAAACTTCCCTAACCTAAACAAAGACATGCCCTTGAACATACAAGCCTACAGAACTCCAAATAGACTATTCCAGAAAAGAAAGTCTTCCTGTCACATAATAATTAAAACACCAAATGGACAAAAAAAAAAAAAATAGTAAAAGCATGAAGGGTTTAAAATGGTCAAGTAACATAAAGGCAGATCTATCAGAATAACAGCAGACTTCTCACCAGAGACCCTTAAAGCCAGAAGATCCTAGGCAGATGTCATGTAGACATTAAGAAAACACAAATGCTAGCCCAGGCTATTATACCCAGCAAAACTCTCAACATAAATAGAGAAACCAAGATATTCCATGACAAAAAAATTACACAGTATCTTTACAAAAAGCCATCCCTACAAAAGACAATAGGTGGAAAACTCCAACACAAAGAGGAAACTACACCTTAGCAAAAGCAAGAAATTAATCATCTTGCAACAAACCCAAAAGAAGAGAGCCACACAAACTTAATTCCACTTCTAACAGCAACAATAGCAGGAAAGTACAATCATTTTTCTTAATATCTCTTAATATCAGTGGACTCAATTTCACAATAAAAAGACATAAACTAAAAGACTGTGTAGGTAAACAGGACCCAGGATTTTGTTGCATACAGAAATCACACCTCAGTGACAAGGACAGGCATTATCTCAGAGTAGAAGGCTCGAAAAGTATTTCCAAGCAAGTGGTCACCCCAAAAAACCTGGAGTAGCCATTCAAATATGGAATGACTTTGACTTTCAGCCAAAAGGTTTTTAAAAAATAACATAAATAAGGAAATTTGATACTCATCAAAGAAAAATATCTACCAAGATGAACTATCAATTCTGAATTTTTCATCCAAATGCAAGGGCACCTACATGCCAAAAAGAAACATTACTAAAACTCAAAGAAAATGGCAGCTCATAAAATAATATTGGGAGCTTCAAAGCCACACTGTCAGCAATGGACAGATTATAGAAAGAGAAACTAAACAGAGACATAGTCAAACTAACAGAAGTTATGAGCCAAATGGATTTAACAGATAGCTATAGAACATTTCTATCTAAAACAAAATAATATACCTTCTTCTCAGCACCTCATAGTGACTTCTCAAAAAATGACCATATAATTGGTCACAAAAACTGACATCAACAGATACAAGTATATTGAAATAATCCCTTGCATCCTATAAGATTACCTCAGAATAAAGCTGGTCTTCGATACCAACAAAAACAACAGAAAGCCCACATAAACATCGAAGTTGTGCAATGTTCTACTCAATGATAGCTTGGTCAAAGAAGAAATTATAAAATAATTAAAGGCATTTTAAAAGTTAATGAAAATTAAAGTATAACATACCAGCCCATTTTATGGGATGCAATGAAAGCGATATTAATAGGAAAACTCTGAGGGCCTCCAAAAATAGACTGGAGAGAACATATGCTAGCAGCTTAAGAGAACACATGAATGCTCTAGAATAAAAAGAGGTAAATACACCCAAGAGGAGTAGAATGCAGTAAATAATCATACTCAAATCTGAAATAAAACAAGAAGAAAAAAGAACTATATAAAGAAACAACAAAACCAGAGGTTGGTTCTTGGAGAAAATAAAGAAAAAGTTAAACCCTTATCCAAACTAACCAGAGGGGAAAGAGAGAGTATCCAAATTAAGAAAATCAGAAATAAAAAAAGGAGACTTAACAAAAGAATCTGAGGAAATTAAAAAAATAATCATCAGATCCTTCTACCAAACCTATATTCAACAAAATCTGGAGGAAATGGACAGTTTTTAGCCAGATAACAGGTAACAAAATTAAATAAGGGTCAGATATACCATAGAAATAGTCCCATAACCCTTAAAGTAATAGAAGGGGTCCTTAAAAGTCTCCCAACCAAAAAAAGTCCAGGACCACATGGGTTTAGTGCAGAATTCTATCGGATCTTCAAAGCAAACCTAATACCAATACTCTTTAAACTATTCCACAAAATGGAAAGGAAAGAAATACTACCCAATTCCTTCTATGAAGCCACCATTACACTTTTACCTAAAGCACACAATGACCCAACAAAGAAAGAGTACTTCACACCAATTTCATTCATGAATACAAATGCAAAAATAATCAATAAAATTCTCACAAACCAATTCTAAGAACACATCAAAATGTTCATCCATCAGGATCAAGTAAGCTTCATCCCAGGGATGCAGGAATGGTTCAATGTATGGAAATCCATCAATGTAATGCACTATATAAACAAACTCAAGTAAACCACATGTTCATCTCCTTAGATGTCAAAAAGTATTTGAAAAAAATTTAACACCCCTTCATGTTCAAATTTTTTCTTGGAGAGATCAGAAATTTGAGTCCCATACCTAAACACAGTAAAAGCAACATACAAAAAAACAGTAGCCAATATCAAACTAAATACCGAGAAACTTGAAGCAATCTACTAAAATCATGGACTATATAAGGCTGCCCATTCTTTCCCTACCTATTTAATATAGTACTCGAAGTCATAGCCAGAGTAATTAGACAATGAAATTAAGTCAAAGAAATGTAAATTGAAAAGAAAGTCAAAATGTCACTATTTGCATATGATATGGTAGTATAATTAAGTGACTCCAAAAATTCCACCAACGGTATCCTACACCTGATAAACAACTTCAGCAAAATGACTAGATATAAAATTAACTCAAAGAAATCAGTAGCAATCCTCTATTCAAAGAGTAAAAATGCTGAAAAAGAAATTAGTGAAACAACATTCTTCACAATAGTTAAAAATAATATAAAATACCTTGGTGTGACTCTAACAAAGTGAATGAAAGAGCTGTATGACAAGAAATTCAAGTCTCTGAAGAAGGAAATCAGAAGATGGAAAGATCTCCCATGCCAATGGATTGGCAGGATTCATATTCTAAAATTGGCCATTTTGCCAAAAGCAATCTACAGATTCAGTAAAATCGTCATCAAAATTACAACTCAATTTTTCATGCAGTTAGGAAGACTAGTTTGTAAATTGTTTTGGAATAACCTAAAACCCAGGATAGCGAAAACTATACTCAACAATAAAAGAACTTCTGTGGGAATCACCATTGATGACTTCAAGCTAAAGAGAGCAATTGTGATTTAAATAAAAAACAAAAAAACAAAAAAAAAAAAAACCCTACATGTTATACATACAAAGACAGGCAGGTAGATCAGTGGAATAGAATTGAAGACCCCAAAATGAACCCACACAACCACGGTCACTTGATCTTTGACAAATGATGTAAAATCACACAGTAGAAAAAAGACAGCATTTTCATCAAATGGTGCTTTTTCAACTGGAGGTCAGCAGGTAGAAGAATGTAAATCGATCCATTTTTATCTCCTTGTACAATGCCCAAGCCAAGTGTATCAAAGTCCTCCACATAAAACCAGATACACTGAATCTAATAGAAAAGACTGCGGGGAAGAGTCTTGAACACATGGGCACTGAGTTAATTTTCCCGAACAGAACTCCAGTGGCTTGTGGTCTAAGATCAACAATAGGCAAATATGACCTCATAAAATTGGAAAGCTTCTGTAAGGCAAAGGACATTGTCAGTAGGACAAAATGTCAACCAACGGATTGGGAAGTAATCTTTAAAAATCCTACATTAGATAGATGGCTAATATTCAATACATACAAAGAAATCAATAAGTTACACTCCAGAGAATCCAATAACCCTATTAAAAATGGGTACAGAGCTAAACAAAGCATTCTCAACTAAGGAATATTGAATATTGAGAAGCACCTAAAGAAATGTTCAACATCCTTCGTCATCAGGGAAATGCAAATTAAAATAACCCTGAGATTCCACCTCACACCAGTCAGAATGGCTAAGATCAAAACTTTAGGTGACAACAGATGCTCACTTGAGAGGATGTGGAGAAAGAGAACATTTTCTCTGTTGTTGGTGGGATTGCAAGCTGGTACCACCTCTGTGGAAATCAGTCTGGAAGTTCCACAAAACATTGGACATATTACTACCTGAGGACACAGTTATACCACTCCTTAGCATATACCTAAATTATGCTCCAATATATAACAAGGACACGTGCTCCACTATGTTCATAGCAACATTATTTATAATAATCAGAAGCTTGAAAGAGCTCAGATGTTCTTCAACAGAGAAATGAATAAAGAAAATATGGTACATTTATGCAATGGAGCTATTTGAAACCCAGTTATTAAAAACAGTGACTTCATGAGATCATTTTTTTTTAGTTCTTTGAGAATTTTATAGATTTTGTTTTAAACATATTTTCTCTCTGTACTCTGACTCTTCCCACTAATCCAAAGCAGAGTTGATTAGGAATTAAATAGAAAAAAATGGTATATGCAAAATAAACAGTAGATTCTTGAGAGATTTGGGCAATAATATTTAAGAGACTTTATTATGCAGTAAGGAATAAAAGTGACTGAGTAATAATATTGGTAGAATAGTAAATTAGCCCCAAACCCAGCAGCTAGAGAGAAAAATCAAAATTAATTACCCCATATAATTTATATATGTAAAGAGTCTAAGTCACCTTACCTGGATGCTTCAAGCTTGTTTCTACTGATAATATTACGATTAGAATGATGTCAGCTAACACTGTGTATCAACTGGCTTGATGACAATGAGATACCTCACAGGATATTAGGAGGCCTTAGTTCCTTGCTTCCTGAAACAAGTGAATAATATTCTTGTTAATGGATGTTTCCATTGAGTTTCAGGAATGTCCTCATACTGATTCAAGAAGGAAGGGCTGTGATCCAGCACTTGCGCCATAGGAAAAAGAGAAGTGATAATGAGAAGACAACCACTTTTACATAACAAGTTCCTGGTTTTGTGCTTTAACAATGGTACAGATGCACCAAGTGGTGGAGAAACACATTTAGGAGCCATCAGCATTTTAGACGGTACTTTAAAATCTTAAAACAGGCTAAATTAATCTGATTAGAACAAAAACATGAAATGAAAGAAAATAACATTATTTTTAAAACTTGATGTGAAAAGCTTTAGCAAGATAATCAGAGATGTATAGAGGATAACAATCAGCTCATGCCCACAACATTACAAAAAATAAATACTTTTGGGAAAAAAACATTACTGTGAAAGGAATTAGGAGTGTCTGGTGGACTAAAGTATGTCTATTGCATTTGGCAAATTTCACTCCGCTAAAGACATAGCCAGAACAATTTTAGATGTTTGTGTTTGGCACAAAAAAACGGAGAGTACTTTGTCAATTGCAGATAAAGTAAATAACAATATAACTAATTATCATTTATGCATGAATCTGGAAACAAACACTTCAAAACTCTTACAGCAGAGAGGGAATTTATTCATAGGGTTAATAACACAGGTGGTGAATTGCTTAAGCACTATACAGGAAATAATGAGTCAAATGTGTGATTTTGATCTCAAAACTGTTGCAGTAACATTGCTGAGGTTATAAAGAGAAGAGCTAGAGTTACTGGTACCCAGAAAGCGGGGTCTCATGGAAGAAGATTGAGTAATTAATTTCCTATAGGATCTGGACCTACAAAGGAAAAGTAGCTACTACTGAACAAATTCTATTGGTAGAGATCTAGTCGGGATTCTCCTTTCATCTGCTATAAACACACAAACACAAAACACACACACACATACACACACACACACACACACACACACACACACACACACACACACACACACACACACCTCAGATTCATCAATGACAGTTGCAGGCAAGTGTCCCAATATTCAAAGATAAACCCTTTTCCTCAAGCCCTGGCATAATACAAACTTGACAAAGTAAAGAAATGTAAGCAAAAAGGAAAGGAATATAGGAACAACTATCAATTGAAAATAATAACAACTTGAAGGTCTGACAAACACAATCCAAATTAGAAGCCTTCTTGAAAATATTATGAAAAATACTTTTACTTAAAATATTTCAAAGCCAATGCAAATATATTCTAAGTTTCAAAAAAGTTATAAAATTCTGTGCTTCTCTCCACTTCTTCATTTTAAGTATATAAATATTTAGCCTGAATTGTAATAACTGAGCATGAACATTTCTCTTATGGGAAAATATTGAGAATGGACTTCCAAAGATTTAGAACACATTTATTTCTACTTACATATTTCCTTTGAGTCATAATAAAATGAAGTGGATACAGAATTTGCTAATCATAGAACAGCATATAAAACTTTTTCTACCATGAAGTTAGAATATATACTGATTTGTCAAAAATTTGAATTTATAAATCATACAAAATATACAGCAATATACAATTGAAATGGATATTTCTAAAGGTTTGGCAATATTTACTTGCCTTGAATTATAAAAGATTTGTTTTGGGGACAATTGTTTAAAACTCTCATAAACTTCATGGGAATCTAAATCTCAATTGTGTGGACTTGACAATTTTTAATGAAATCGGTATATACTATATTCTGGATTGTATCCAGAAACAACTGGGCAAGCAGCATAAACAGATCAGGTGATGAACACAAAGATTTCTCCCTGGAAGTGACAAGGAGATGTTCTATTAGTATGCATTCATTGTAAATGGTAATGATTGTTATGTCTTCTATCCAGTACAAATGTTGCATGCTCTTGTGGGATCAAAAGATTTGCAGCCATATTACTACTAGATTAAACAGGAATAAACAAGAATACAGCTAATATAGAGAAAACAAAGCATATATGAAACCAAAAGTCTGACTTAAACATTAAGTTTATTTATACATAATTAACAGAATTATATATTATTTATGTCAGTATGAGTTATTTTCAGACTGCTAATAACATTATATTAATGATATATATATACATATACATATATATATATATATCATAGGACATCTCAATTTATTTTTATTGCCTTAAATGTGATTTTAAACATTTTAAATGATTTCCTTGGTCCTGGGAAGGTTTGATGCTCTAGTGAAGCAAAATGCCTTGGAAGGGAGGTAAGAGAGGGTGTGGGGAGCACCCTCATAGAAGCATCCGGGGAGAGGATGGGATAAGAGTTTCCAGAGAGGAAACCAGGAAAGAAGAACACTTTTGAAATGTAAATAAATAAAATATCTAATAAAGAAAGAATTTGGAAATAAAGAAAATCTTTACATAATCTATATGGTTTATATACTTATCTACTAAAATGGTAATATGTGACTGTATTATAGAAATAAATTTTGGTTCGGTAAGAAGATTTACAATCACATATCAATAATTCTTTGCTTACAGAGAAGAGTCAACTTCATAATATTACTAAGAAATCATAATTGATATGTTAGAATTCAACTTAAAAATTAAGTGTTGTCATAAATATTAGAGCAAAAGTTTCAACTCTCTTTGAATCACTATTTCAAAATATTCCATAGACTGCCATGGAAACTCATGAGCTAGCCATCATTATTGGCGTTTCTCATACTATTTTCTTCCAAGTTCCCACAACAGCTTATTAAACTAAGCATTTAATGGCATTTCAAGCCAAAGGTTCCAAATTCTTCTACCTCTCTCTCACAAAAGAATCTATGGTATAGGAGCCAAAGGTCAGGTCCACCATAGTAAGCTCCTCCAGTCCTGGTATCAATTTCTGTTCTACATTTCTCACTGTTGCTGTGGTAAACACCATGAATCAAAGCAACTAAGTGGAGCAAAGGATTTATTTCATTTTACACTTTATATATTATCTGGGGGAAATCTAGGCAAGAACTTGGAGAAATCCACAGAGGAAATCGGCTTACTGGCTTTTCACCACTGGCTTGCTCAGGTACTTTTATCATGTAGTCCAGGTACACTTACCTACGGAGTGCACCACTTACAACAGGTTACATACATCAGAATCAAATAGCATTTGGGCTAATATCCACTTATCGATGAGTATGTGATTGTTGGGGGTAGGGTGGTAATGGGGGGGAGCATGGGGAGGGGAACACCCATATAGAATGGGAAGGGGTGGGGTTAGAGGGATGTTGTCCTGGAAACCACGAAAGGGAATAACAGTTGAAATGTAAATAAGAAATACACAATTTAATAAAGATGGAGGAAAAAAAAGAATCAAATAACAATTAAGAAAATACCCTACAGAAATGCTCACAGACCATTCTGGTCTAAGCAACTTCTCAACTGAGGTTCATTCTTCCCAGGTGACTGATCTTTATTCAGTTGACATCTAAGCTAACTATGACAATTACTAAATCACTTTTTATTTTATATATGATGAAACGCAATAATTTTCTTCCATGAAGGAAATATAGCACATCAACAGAAACAGAATTTGCATAAGCTCTACTAGATTCTCAGGTTGAGTAATATGAATCCTTGCGAAAGCTTATTATTTATTCAATAACAAAATAAAATTTTAAAATAAAGCCCACTATGCTAATGTACATTATTTACAAAGTTTTAAATGGAGCTAGAATTACTAAAGAATGTAACTTCAAGTACATGGTCTGAGTCATTGGATTAGAGAAATGAAATGTTAACACAGATGACATTCAATCATTCTACGTTCTCTGTAACTTAAATAGTTTTTGTCCTTGTATTAATGTTTGATTTATTTTATTTTAGTTCAGTTGAAGTGAGAAATTTTCAAAGTTATTTATCTTGTACATAGGTATATATGACTAATGAGGAGTGTGTACTAAAACACCCTGAGGAAAAGGAATTAATTTACATTCATCATATCTATGAAAAATTATTTGGGGTACATTTGAAACTACTGTGTTACACAGTTACATAAGCTCCTCATAAGAAAACTAAACATGCATGCAGAAATCAATGTCTAACAAAATTAAAACCACAAGTTTTAATGGCATATCCAAAAGTTAAAACTCGACATGTGTAAAATATCAGAAATTTTGATGAGCTTTTTATATCAAAAATGCTTATTTGGAAGTGAATGCACTGATAGTTATATGTGGGATATCTGGAGGTAGGGTTAGTATGGTAGATTGAACCTAGAGTCTTTTGCATGCTTAGACAAGCACTTTGGTATTGAGATAAACCCACATTACTCTCTTTGCCTTTTATTTTGAGTCACTACCTCAATAATTTCCCCAGATAGGTTTTTAGCTTCCATAACTCCTTCCCAAGTTTTATGAGTACTTGGAGTTGCAGTTACTTTTCTTACAAGGTGATCAACGTTAAAATATATATTTTGTGTGTTTTGACCAATATCTCCTCAAACCCCCAAGAATCTTCCCTGCCCACCCATACAACCTAGTAACTGCCATTTTATTCCTATTTTCTATAAATTCACTTTTTAAAAAAATTATACTCCAAAGTCAAATTACATAGTCTATGTCTTTCTATATTTTGTTTCCCATGCCATAATGTCGTTCAAATTCATTCATTGAACAGATAACATTTTCTTTTTTTAATGAAGAGTAGCCTTCCAATGTGTACATATATCACATTTTTGTTATCTACTAATCTGTTTATGGACATTTAGATTGATTTCCTATCTTAGCTATTTTGAATGTCCATTTAAAATCATTATATTTTTTAGAATTCTATAATTGAGTATTCTATTTAATTCATTTCACCCTCCTCCTTCCTCCATCTACTCCTGTTCCTCTAAAATTGATATCTTCTTTCTATTTAATTCATATTGTTACATATATGCATATAAATAATAAATACATTTCTGTTTATCTTATTTAGCATTGCTCATATGTATATGTTTTGGGGACTGATCACTGGTATTAAATAAATATTTAAGGGGCCATACCTCTTCAACTAAAGGTGGACCTTCTGAGATTTCCCTTATGTTCATTAGGACGTAAAACTGTGTTATCATTGTTTAAGTTTTGCTTAATCAGCCATATTGTTATTTCATTGGTGGAGCTTCCTTGCCATATATAAAAGAAATAACATCACAATCAGCTTTCTCGTTCTCTAGCTCTTAACATCTTTTTGAAAATCAGTGAAACAGTTCTTCAGGGCCTGGAAATTGACCCACCTCAAGATCCAGCTGTAAAATCCTTGGACATATACACAAAGAACTATGCAGTCTTTCCCAGTTTCCTACCCATCAGCCACAAACTGATAGTAAGCCTGCATTGCTTAAATGTTTTTCACAGTCTGTTTATCACAGCTTTAGATATTTGCCTATTTTTTTCTAATAAGAGAGAGAAACACCCCTGTTCATTTTTGCTCTATTCAAAATAAGAAGAAATTAGAAGCAGTCTAGATGTCCATCAACAGATGTGGATAAAGAAAATGTGCCACTTTTAAATCGTGGAATATTATTCAGCTGTTTTTTGAGATAAAATGAAATTAGCAGGAAAATGGATGAAACTAGAAAAATCATCCTCAGTGCGGTAACTAATATCCGAAAAGACTTATACAGTATGTATTCTCTTATATATAGGTGTTAGCTTTAAGCCTTCAATGGACCTACTGAATTAATTTAGCCACAGAATTTAGGGGTAGAGTAAATTATTAGATGGGATGGGGAGATCTCTTAAAGGAGAGGAAGAGATTTCATCTCTCTCTCCCTCTCTCTCTCTCTCTCTCTCTCTCTCTCTCTCTGTGTGTGTGTGTGTGTGTGTGCGTGCGTGTGTGTGTGTGTGTGTGTGTGTGTGTGTGTGTGTATGTGTGTGTGTGTGTGTGTTCACTTGAAAATGGAGTCCCAAAGGAACTACTTAAATATCTCAGGCTATTGCCAAATCAGTTGGCTGGGTGCCACAAACTGATAGTAAGCCTGCATTGCTTAAATGTTTTTCACAGTCTGTTTATCACAGCTTTAGATATTTGCCTATTTTTTTCTAATAAGAGAGAGAAAGCATGGAGTTAGATGGGTAGGAAACTGGGAAAGATATGGAAGGCAAAGGGAGATAGAAACCAAGGTCATACTTATTATATAAATTTTATAAATAATAATAATAATAATAGATAGATAGATAGATAGATAGATAGATAGATAGATAGATAGATAGATAGATAGATAGATAGATAGATAGATAGAAAATAAAGTATTTGTATACTCCTTGCAGACAACTCAAAGTCAGTTTCTAGCACCTATATGAGGCAGTTGAAAGTTGCCTGTAATTTTAGGTACAGGTGATCCAATGTTCTCTTCTGGACTCTGGAGGAACTTGTTTTCTCAAGTGAAGACACACACTCACATACACACACACACACACACACACACACACACACATGCACATATACACATGTGCACAAGCATACACACAAAACTACAAATAAATTTTAAACAAAATAGCAACACTTTGGTTTTAGTAGACACTTTAAATGCCTATAATATTTATGGCAGAACCGATGGCTACTCTCTCATAGAACCTTTATACACTTTCTAGTGCTGTCAGGGAGATCGCAACTGTAACTCCAGTCCCAGAAGGAAAACACACCCTCTCCTTTTCTCATTGGCATGTATAAGACAAACATGCAGGCAAAACAATAATAAACATAAAAATAATAATTTAAATTTTCTTATACTATTTGTTGCTTGTTAATATGGAAAAGTATATGTGTAAAATATACCCTTAATAAGTAGAGCAACACTTTGTCTCATTAATAAAAGCCAAGTCGAGAAGATAAATCTAAAATTATGAGTTTCTCATTTTATGACTTGTTTTATTCACATAAATGATGACATGAGAATTAGGTGATAATTTATGTCACTGTTTTTATTCCATGAAGAATTACTACAGAATACAAAAAAAATACCTGCTTTGAAACAGTCAGTATTTCTGGTACCAAAAAGATATATTTTTAATGGATATTGTCATGTACTTGAGCTAATAGTATTTTACCATCCAATAGTTTTTTTTTTTTATCTTTATTAACTTGAGCATTTCTTATTTACATTTAGATTGTTACTCCCCTTCCCGGTTTCCAGGCCAACATCCCCCTAACCCCTCCCCCTGCCCTTACATATGGGCATCCCCTCCCCATCCTCCCCCCCATTACCAACCTCCCCCCAACAATCACGTTCACTGGGGGTTCAGTCTTGGCTGGAACAAGGGCTTCCCCTTCCACTGGTGCTCTTACTAGGCTATTCATTGCTACCTATGAGGTTGAAGCCCAGGGTCAGTCCATGGATAGTCTTTGGGTAGTGGCTTAGTCCCTGGAAGCTCTGGTTGGTTGGCATTGTTGTTCCTATGGGGTGTGGAGCCACTTCAAGCTCTTCCAGCCCTTTCTCTGATTCCTTCAATGGGGATCCCGTTCTCGTTCAGTGGTTTGCTATTGGCATTCACCTCTGTGTTTGCTGTATTCTGGCTGTGTCTCTCGGGAGAGATCTCCATCTGGCTCCTGTCAGCCTGCACTTCATTGCTTCATCCATCTTACATAGTTTGGTGGCTGTATATGTATGGGACACATGTGGGGCAGGCTCTGAATGGATGTTCCTTCTGTCTCTGTTCTAAACACTGCCTCCCTATTCCCTGCCAAGGGTATTCTTGTTCCCCTTTTAGAGAAGGAGTGAAGCATTTGCAATTTGGTCACCCTTCTTGAGTTTCATGTGTTCTGTGCATCTAGGGTAATTCAAGCATTTGGGCTACTAGCCACTTATCAATGAGTGCATACCCTGTGTGTTTTTCTGTGATTGGGTTATCTCACTCAGGATGATATTTTCCAGTTCCATCCATTTGCCTATGAATTTCATAAAGTCATTGTTTTTGATAGCTGAGTAATATTCCATTGTGTAGATGTACCACAATTTCTGTATCCATTCCTCTGTTGAAGGGCATCTGGGTTCTTCCAGCTTCTGGCTATTATAAATAAGACTTCTATGAGCATAGTGGAACACGTGTCTTTGTTATATGTTGGGACATCTTTTGGGTATATGCCCAAGAGAGGTAGAGCTGGGTCCTCAGTTAATGCAATGTCCAATTTTCTGAGGAACCCCCAGACTGATTTCCAGAATGGTTGTACCAGTCTGCAATCCCACCAACAATGGAGGAGTGTTCCTCTTTCTCCACATCCTCGCTAGCATCTGCTGTCACTGGAGTTGTTGATCTTAGCCATTCTCACTGGTGAGAGGTGGAATCTCAGGGTTCTTTTGATTTGCATTTCCCTTATGACTAAAGATGTTGAATATTTCTTTAGGAGTTTCTCAACCATTCATCATTCCTCTGCTGTGAATTCTTTGTTTAGCTCTGATCCCCATTTTTTAATAGGGTTATTTGTCTCCCTGCGGTCTATGGTCTTGAGTTCTTTGTATATTTTGGATATAAGCCCTCTTTTTGTTGTAGGATTGGTAAAGATCTTTTCCCAATCTGTTGGTTGACATTTTGTCCTAACAACAGTGTCCTTTGCCTTACAGAAGCTTTACAGTTTTATGAGATGACATTTGTCTTTTTATTGGGGAGTTGAGACCATTGATGTTGATTGATATTAAGGAATAGTGATCATTGCTTTCTGTTATATTCATATTTGGATGTGAGGTTATGTTTGTGTGGTTTTCTTCTCTTTGTTTTGTGGCCAGGACGATTAGTTTCTTGCTTTTTCTAGGGTGTAGCTTGCCTCCTTATGTTGGGCTTTATCATTTATTATCCTTTGTAGCGCTTGGTTTGTAGAAAGATATTGTGTAAATTTGGTTTTGTCATGGAATATCTTGGTTTCTTCATCTATGTTAATTGAGAGTTTTGCAGGATACAGTAACCTGGGCTGGCATTTGTGTTCTTTTAGGGTCTGCATGACATCTGTCCAGGATCTTCTGGCTTTCATAGTCTCTGGTGAGAAGTCTGGTGTAATTCTGATATGTCTGCCTTTATATGTTACTTGACATTTTTCCCTTACTGGTTTTAATATTTTTCTTTGTTTTGTGCATTTGGCGTTTTGACTATTATGTGACAGGAGGAGTTTCTTTTTTGATCCAATCTATTTGGAGTTCTGTCGGCTTCTTGTATGTTTATGGGTATCTATTTCTTTAGGTTAGGGAAGTTTTCTTCTATGATTTTGTTGAAGATATTTACTGGTTCTTTGAGCTGGGGGTATTCACTCTCTTCTATATCTATTATCCTTAGGTTTGATCTTCTCATTGAGTCCTGGATTTCCTGTATGTTTTGGACCAGTAGCTTTTTCCGTTTTACATTTTCTTTGACTGTTGTGTCTTTGATTTTTATGGAATTTTTTGCTCCTGAGATTCTCTCTTCTATCTCTTGTATTCTGTTTGTGATGCTTGTATCTACGGCTCCTTGTCTCTTCCTTTGGTTTTCCATATCCAGGGTTGTTTCCCTGTGTCCTTTCTTTATTGCTTCTATTTCCAGTTTTAATTCCTTCACCTGTTTGATTGTGTTTTCCTGGAATTCTTTCAGGGATTTTTGTGATTCCTCTCTATAAGCTTGCAGTATTTCCTCACTACAGAAAAAATAAACATAAATTTTTAGAAAGGATAATTAGCATGGACAACACTTGCCCAGTCATCAAGATCAGTGTCACCCCAGAGCTACTTTCCATATATGTTGCCCTGTGGAGACCATGGCACCATTTCTAAGATTCTCTTTTCAAAGAGGTTGAAATATGTCTAGTAAAGAAAAGATGCAAGTAGGCACAATTTGATAGACATTCAGCAAAATAACTGAGCATCAATCTTCAGGGTAGCCAGAATCCCTGAAAACAAGGAAAGGCAAAAAAAAAAAAATTCAGATTGTAGGCGGCCAAGAAGTATCAACTAAATACCAGGTACAAATGCTGATTTACTTCTTTAATTTTTTAAGATATACTTTTTACTTTACATAAGTATGTTTTACATGCATGCTTGGTGCCCAAAGAAGTCAGAAAAAAGTGTTGTGTCACCATAGAACTGGAGTTACAGGCAGTAGTAAGTAAGTGGGTGTGAACATGGGTCACCTGAAAGTACAGCAAGTCCTCTGGACCACTAAACCATCTCTCCATCTCCTTTATAATTAAAAGAAAGTAATGAGCCAGTAAAAAGAGAAGTCTTAAGACAAATTTGTTAATGATATTGTGACAATTTTGATTCCCTTGTTATGATAAGTATACTACTAATTCAAAATATTAACAAAGAGTAATCTGTATAAGTGATTTATTGAAACTTTGTAGGACTTTTTTATTTTTATCTCCCTCTGATCATCAAAGTAGTTTAAAGTTCTTTAATGTATGATATTACAAAAAAACTAGAAAAACTTTCAGTTATTTTTATCATAAACAACTGAAAATACATAAATTAACTGCTTTTGAACACTACAAAATTGCACATAATAATATTTCTGAAAGATCGAAGCCAAATGGCAGGAATTTGTATATCATCCTAGATTTCTGCAGACTAACTCCTGTAGAGTAAGCAAAACATACAACACAGTGTACTCTGTGTATCGTGGATACAGTGACCATATTTTGGGAATACTGAGACTCCTAGTATTGACTGGGCAAGTTTGTGGACAGAAAGGAGCTATGTGGAGTTAAAAAGCTGCATGAAGCTCCCTTTGACCATTTGCTAAACATTAAATTGTTCATGTGTAGGTAAGATTTCCATGAAAAGGAAAGAAAAATTACCTGGAGAATTAAAATAATGCTGGAGAGCAGTGAGCTGAAATAACTACTAGAAGATGAACATGAATGACTTGTATACTGTGGTTTGCATATAGCAAGAGAGAAGAATTTCCTTTGAACACCAAAAATAAGTCAGTAGATTCACCAAAACACTGTCATATGAATGAAGTAATATAGTCCAATTTGTGCTTGTCCTAGAGCATCCAAATAAAGACTGTCAATAGTTACAACACAATAGGCACAAAGCATGATACACAAATGAATCAACAATTTATCCAAATTTGTTATAGAAAATACCAAAATCAACTAACTTGAGAACATCTATTTAAAACTACTTCAAAGATTTAAAAGAAAATATCAAAAATTTGAAAGAATAATTGAGTAATTTTCATATAGAAAAGGTCACTATAAAATAGTATATAGATTTAAATTAATTATCAAAATCCAAAATCCATATAGATGTCAACAAGTTCATTTTAATATTATGGAAAGCCAAAGGAAATATAATAGCTAATGACATTTTATAAAAAATAAAGTTAAATTATTTTCACTATTTAATAACCCATAGTTAAAATAAAGATATAATCAAGTCAACAGTTGTCCTAAATATAGGAAAATACATCAATGAAAATGGTAAATTTAGAAGAATGAAATTTATGACTTTAATATTGTTTGTCAGTAGCTAACAAAACGAAATAATTCAAACCCCTCAAGACATGATATTGGAAGAGCACAGTTGACCTATACCTAACTCAGTCTGAGAAATTTATTTGTAACCAGTCACAGACAGTAAACTAACAGTTAAACTTCAATGTCAAAGAGTAAAACATAGCAGAATATCTTTACGAATTGAGTATATCAAATATTTATTAAAATGCATAAAATATATTTCAGGCCAAGGATAAGCAAGTAGGCTAACTGCAGATATTCACTTCTCCTTCCACTCCTCCAAAGCCATTCCCCCAGTTTCATCCCCAGTTCTGTATCAACTGCTGTAGCCTCTCCTCCACTTCACCCCAACACAATCTCTAGTGGATCATACAGATATTGCTTGCCACCCAGGGTTCCTTTCTCATAATCATTTATTAATCCCACTCCCAACTTCAACAGTCATTCTTTGAGAAGCTGGGCCACTACCACTGGGAAGTAAGCAGACTAACTTCAATCTGCAACCCATCTAAACCCTCCTTTTAAATCTAATCCCAGTCTCATTCATAGCTGTGTAGCAGAGTATGCTTTGTGGCCTCTCCTCACTCAGTCCCCTGATTTTGAGAAAACTAAGATGCTGAGGAGACACTTTATTTTCTTACTCCTGTGACTTTTCAGCACCCCACACTGAACCTATCCTCATTCTGAAGAGTAAGGTCCAAATATGTAGAATAGATATTCTGAAATAAAAGTTATGAATGAATGTTGGCTAATGGAATGGGAGAATAAAGTGGTGAGGGAAAAGAAAGCGGGAGATGAGGGAAGGAATATGGGGAAAGACAGCTAAATTTAAAGGTCATTTGAGAAGTAGTCTGAAAATCTAACACAATAGAAGCATCCTATAATATGTACATATGTGAAGGAGAGCTATATGTACTCCACCAAATAATGGAGGAGACTGGTGCCCCCCTTGCCATCTCTTGTCACCAAATGAAACTTTCAGTCCATCCCAGAATTGGTTTGAGCTGGTGTCTACATAGAGCCTCAAATTTACATGCTAGTGTCTTTGGTACAGAAACTTACTCTCTAAGGTTCCAAAGGAGAAAGATAAACAACTGCCAAGCCACAAAACATTTGATCAACAATACTGTCTTGCCTCAAAGATATGCTAGGGAAATGGTAACATAAAACTCAACCAACAAACATCTGATTTTATTTAAATCACACTCCATAGGATGAAATTCAATTTTATTTTTTTAAAAAGAACAGGACACTAAAATAATTCCTAGTGTCATTCTGGTATACACATATATCAGTACCTTGTTCAACCAATGTGAAAGAAGCTTCCTCCTGCAGCAGAAGGGGTAAAAGAGACCTACCAACAGACATTAAGTAGTGAGAGACATTGGAACTGCAGCTTAAAATGAGATGTCTCCAACAATCCTTACCCTATAGGGAAAGATTCAATTCAGTACACCTCAGGGAACACTGCAGAAGAGGAGGCAGAAATCATGTAAGAGGCAGAGAGGATAGAGAATGCCAAGGAAAGAAAGACTTGTAAATTAACATGATAGTGGCATCTATAAACTCACAGAAACCCATTTAGTGTGCACAGTGTCTGCAGGGTCAGCAAACAAACGTGTCCTAGAGCTGAAAGAGAAGTGGACAAATGCCTGTGCACACCCTAACCAAGAAGCTGTCGCAAATTGCTAGCCATAGCAAATTTTCTTCAAGGGAGTCTCCTGGTTAAACAAAGAACACTTAAGAGTATGCCCAGGAGAAGAGTAGATGGTCAATAAACAAGTCATACCAAGTCTTTTCCTTTCTTTTTACTTTTGTGATTTTTCTCTTACTTTTAAATTTTATTTCATTTTATATTTTATAGTTTCTCCCATATATATATATCTTAGTGATACTTCTGAATGTGTTGAATGGGTCTTTTTGTCGGTTTCTTGTGCTGTGTGTGTGTGTTCTTTTCCTTCTATTTGTTTTGTCCTATTCTGTTGTTAGGTTTTTTTTATTTTATTTTCTCAGTTTTCCTTAGAAGCCTGTTATTTTTCCAAATGTGTGTGTGTGTGTGTGTGTGTGTGTGTGTGTGTGTGTGTGTGTGTGTGAGGGGGGTGGATCCAGATGGGAGAAGGGTAAGAGAACTGGCAATGGTACAGGAGAGGAAACCATAACTCAAAAATATGGTGTGTGTGGACAAAAATGCCTATTTTCCATAAGAGAGAGTTGTGTGCATCATGCTGAATGCCACAATGAAGCAGCATTTATCCTCTTAACAAAACATATTCTTTTAAAACTATAGGTGCTGTTCTGTGATTCCAGGTACCTACTCAGAAGTCTGAGGCATGAGAAATCACAAGTTCCAGATGTTGTTTGGGTAGTTTTTTGAGACCCTGCCTCAAAAGTAAACACACACACACACACACACACACACACACACACACACACACACACACACATATATATATATATATATGGCATGCATATGTATGAGTACGCATGTGTAAGAGAGAGTTTGAGATACTACTCAGATTTAGAATACTGGCTGAGCATATAAGAAGGTGAGAGACCTTAGATTTAGTCTACAGCAAAAAAAAAAACTTTAAGATACAAAAGGCATAAATGACATATATGTATGACAAAGGGCTTATATGTAGAATGTATAATGTCAATCTCATAACTATAGAGGATAGTAAAAGGGGAAGCAGGGGAAGGTCCTTTGGAGTTGAGAAACTGTGCATATCATCTAAGACTGTCCTCCCTTTGCCCTGATTCATCTTCTGCTCTTGTTCCCACAACAAGAGGCATTTCCACTATATGCTTCCTGGAGGTTTCTCAACTGACTTGCTTAATCACAAGTTGCCATTTGCTAATAGACTACCAGTGTTCTTTTGTTCCTGCAGGATGGCCAATGCTAACACATAGATGTTTAGTACATATATTACCTGACATATGCAGCCTCCTTTTTAATTTCCTTTGGTGGAGGAAGACTGGCACCAACATGCAGGTCAGCTTGTGGAACACTAACAGAATTATCTGAACCACCTTCTGTTGCAAAACATGAAAACCCTGTTTGTTAAATATATATCAAAAAACTGTAATGAGCTGAGTTCATCCTAAGTAACACCTGAATGATAAAATAAAAATCAAAATTGACCTCAAGATATATCATTTCATGAATGTGGATGAAAACATTAGCTAATGAAAATAAGTATATTGCTAAAACAGGAATATATAGAAGTAAAATTAAGAAGTAAATGTCTGTATGATTAGAGTAGAATAAATATTCTTTCTTGTTAGACGATCCCTGGACAAGAAGCATTAGGTTTCTTTTGTTTGTGATTCGTACTTTGGTTTTTTTGTTGTTGTTTACAGTTTTTATCCACTGTGTATAAGTGTATGTACCATAACACATATGTAGAACTAGAGGACAACTTGAAAGAGGTGATAATCTTCTGCTACCATATGGAATTCTCTTGCAGTAGCACTCAGGTCATAATAATTGTTGACAGGTACTTTTACATGCTGAGCCATCTGGTAAGCCCTTGGATTATTGCTTTTATAAATACTATATGAGATGCTTCAGTTGATGTTTCTTTTTATTTTAATTATCTTATATCATGGACTCTTTCTTACTGTTGTTTGTAATTGGACCAGTATAGTATCAATTCAAACTGAAAATATAAATAAAATATTTCTAGAGATGTAGTAAGAATTTAGTCAAGGCCATGGTCCTCAGAGTGACATTGTCCAGCTCTGGGCTCCTTCCTTATTCCAGACAAAACTTTGGTGGAAGCCCAAGAGCATCCTCCATCACCTTTGAATTCTTTTGGGGGCCTCAAAAATAATCAGCTTGGAACTCTGCCCCACCAAACCCTTTCCAGTCTGGTCACCCAAGACATCCTGCAGTGTTGAGTTGTGTGTGAGTCCCTGAGCACCATTGTAGGAACCCAAGAGACTTCTAGTATCTTGTGGAGGCCTGAAAGACCCCAAGATCTACCAACTTGAAACACTGCACCACCAAGTCATTGCTATTGGGTACAGCCTTAGGCACAGGCACCAGTGTTGGGTACATAACCTCCATTGTCTAGCCCACAACTCCCACTACCTTCCCATGAAGTTGAACTGCCATCAGGATCATTCAGCCAACACCAGGAAAAGCTAGATGCCTAAAGGACATTATAAGAACACAATCAACAAGAACCAAGGCAATATGGCAATACCACCCCCCTTCTACATCCTGCTGTAACAAAGGATGGATATCCTAATGAAATGAAAGCGTAATAGGATCTGAAATCCAATATTATAAAGATGATAGATTCCTTTGAGGAGAACATGAATAAATCTCTTAAGGAAATACAGGAAAATACATTCAAACAGGTAGAGGCATTAAAAGATGAAGGAAATAAATATAAAGAAATACAGTAAAATACAACCACATAAGTGAAGGATATGAATAAAACTATTAAAGACCTGGATAGGGAAATAGAAGTAATAAGGAAGCATAAACTGAGGCATTCCTGGATACTAAAATCTAAGAACAAGAGGAGGAACTACGGGGTTGGGGATTTAGCTCAGCGGTAGAGAGCAAGGCCCTGGGTTCGGTCCCCAGCTCCGAAAAAAAGAAAAAAAAAAAAAGAGGAGGAACTACAAGCGTAAGTATCATTAAGAGAATATAGAAGATAGAAGAGAGAATATTAAGAGTAGAAGATATAAAAGAAGAAATCAATACATCAGTCATCAAAGTGCATTCATAGAAAAATAAACAGAGAAATAATGAAACTAACAAAGGTCAAGACTCAAATGAAGCTAACAAATACCTATGAAACATTTCACCCAAACACAAAAGAATATACGTTCTTATAAGCACCTAACAGAACCTACTAAAATTTATCATATTGGTCATAAAGCAAACCTCCACAGATATGAAAAGATTGAAGTGACTCCATGCATCTCATTAGATAACCATGGACTTAAACTAAAAGAACAACAGAAAGCATGCATATTCATGGAAAATGAACAACTCTCTATTCAATGATCACTGGGTGTGATAGGTTGTATTATACTCGGCCCAGGGAGTGGCGCTATTAGAAGGTGTAGTTCTGTTGGAGTAGATGTGTCACTGTGGGTGCGAGCTATAAAATTATAAGACCATCATCCTTGCTGCCTGGAAGTCAATCTTCCACTAGCAGCTGTCAGATGAAGATGTAGTACTCTCAGTTCTACCTGAATCATGTTTGTCTGGATGCTGCCCTGCTGACACCTTGTTTATGAAGGACTGAACTTCTGAACCTATAAGCCAACACAATTCAATGTTGTCCTTTATAAGACTTGGCTTGGTCATGGTGACTGTTCACAGCAGTAAAACCCTAACTAAAACACTGTAAAGATATAAAGAAATTAAAGATTTTTCTATCATTCAATGAAAATGAGGGCATAGCAGAGCCAAACTTATGGGACACTATGAAAACCATTCTTAGAGGAAAGTTTATAGCACTGAATATGTTCAAAACGAAATTGAAGGTTTCTTATACTAAAAAATTAAAAGTGTATCATAAGGTTCTAGGGAAAAAATAAGGAAGAAACATCCAGGATGGGTAGAACATGATGAAACTCAAAGCTGAAATAAATTAATAATAATCAATGAAAGCAATACAAATAATCAATGAAAACAAGATCTGGTTCTTTGTGAAAATCAACAATATAGATTAACCCTTAACCAAACAAACTAAAAGGCAGAGAGACAGCACCCAAATGGACAACAACAGAAATGAAAAGGAAGACATAACAATGGACACTGAAGAAATCCAAAGACTCGTTAGGTCTTACTTCAAAAGCCTGTATTTCACAAAAGTGGAAAATTAAATGAAATGGATGATTTTCCAGGCAGGTACCAATTACCAAAGCTAAATCAAGATCAGGAAAACTATTTCAACAGCTCTATAATCCCTAAGGAATTTGAAGCAGTTTTGAAAAGTCCACCAACCAAAAAAGCCCTGGGTCAGACGGTTTTAGTGTAGAATTTGGCCAGACTTTGAACTAAGAGTTAATGCCAATACTCCCTCAAAATATAAATGGAATGACCAATGCCAAGCTCATCTATGTATTCAGAGTCACCCTGATACTTAAACACATGAAGACTCAACCAAGAAAATTTCAGACCAACTTCCATTATGAGCATTGATGCGAAAATAAAAAAAAATATATAAACAGTATCAAAGAACACATCAAAATATCATTCATCATCACTAAATAAGCATTATGTCAAGAATACAGGGATAGTTCAATATATGAAAATCCATCAACAAAATCCACCATATAAACAAACTGAAACAAGAACAAAAATATATGATATTGAAAAAGCATTTGACTAAAACCAAATATTAGAGAAACCAGGGATAAAAGGGGCATACTTAAACACAACAAAGGCAATATACAACAAGCCAATATCCAACATCAAATTAAATAAAGAGAAGCTTAAAGCACTTCCTTGTAAGTAAAAGGACATTGTCAATAGGATAAAATGACAACCTAAATATTGGGATATATCTTCATTAATTTTTACATCTGAAAGAGAACTAATATCCTAAATTAATAAAGAACTTAAGAAGTTAGACACCAACAATCCAAATAAACATATTTAAAAACAGGGGTACAGTGCTAAACAGTGAATTCTCAAGAGAGGAATCTTCCGTGACAGAGAAACACGTAAAGAAATGTTCAAATCCTTAGTCATAAAGGAAATGCATATAAATGACTCTGATATTCCATCTTATACCAGTCATAATGGCTAAGATCAAGACTCAAGTGATAGCACTTGCAGGTGAGGATGTGGACAAAGGGGAAGCTCCACTGTTGGTGGGAGTGCAAATTTGTACAACCACTTTTGAAGTCAATATGGTAGTTTCTCAGAAAATTGGAAATAGTTCTACCTCAAATCCCAGCTATATAACTTCTGGGCATAAATCCAAAATATGCCCCACCAACTCCAAAGGACACTTACATTATTATCTTTATAGCAGCTTTATTTATAATATACATAAAATGTAAATAATCTTGATGTTCCTCAACTGAAGAATGGATAAAAAATATGGTTCATTAGAATACTACATATCCATTAGAATACTACATATCCATTAAAAAGGGATATTATTAATTTTGGAGGCAAACGGAGGGAAGCTAGACAATATCATCATGGACTAGTCAATATGTCTC
The DNA here is from genome assembly GCF_011064425.1 of Rattus rattus. NCBI lineage: Eukaryota > Metazoa > Chordata > Mammalia > Rodentia > Muridae > Rattus > Rattus rattus. The sequence continues at coordinate 48,323,430 of NC_046172.1, forward strand.
ACAATATATTACATTGCATACTCTTCACAATAGAAAATTTTCTTAGATGGGCATAGTGGTACATACTTGTAATAACAGTACTTGGGATGCTGTGATGAGATTTTTAGTTTCTAGGCCCACTTAAAAAATGAAAGCAAATAATCATGTTTGATATGAGATCATAGCATACTCAGAATTGGAAAATGAAATGTTTCAATTTTCCATTTTATATAACATCTTTTATATAAATATTTTAATTTGTGGGATTTTTTTGCATTTTTTGTATCTGTTAAAGCAAAAATTAAATGTCCTTGGATCAAAAAAGGCGTAGGCACATGGTGACATGGATACTTATAAAATGGAGCTCCCAACTCAAGAAAAAAATGAAACGCACCTTTCTAGATTTTAATAATTGAAGATATGTGCAAGCAAATAAACATACACTATACATGCTTGGAAATTGCCAAATGAGACCATCTAGAATGTTTTGGTATTCAGACCAAAAATGTTCAGGAACAATGTTAAAATTTTGACACTTGTAAATAGAAAGATGACATTTGTCTGCCTTTGTACTTTATGAGGGTATTTGCAAATAAGCAACAAAACAAGAAGAAAACATTGAAAAGACAATTTGTGTAAATACCTTTGTCATCATCAAAGGAATACTGGACTGCCTATCCAGCTCTGTATTCCTTACACCTTTAATGGTTTTTCAAAGAATTTGTGAAGAATGTTAGAAACTTCTGAGCTTTATGCATCAGCAAAGAGTAGTGCATTAAATAATGGAAAGAGGAGATATAATTTCTGGTCCTCACGTTTACTTACTTACTAGCCATAACCTGAGAGCAGCTGATGAAGTGTAAGAAAATGTACATTCCTGAAAACTACAGATGGTTAACAAATTGTGTAACTCTTGGTTCTATAGCCATTATAAAGATCTGAAAGGTTGCAGAAAGTGTTGAATGAACAATCTTGTGAATCATCATACTAGAACTCAGATAACTGGATAGAGATGGGAATGTTGATTTGAAGACAATTATTTTATGAATATTATCCCATTGCTGCTGTTGCATTAACTGAAGAAGAAAAGACACTAATACTACATGGATAAGAATGGTATGACTGAATAGACATGGGCATCTTCTCATTGTTTTCATAAGTATGAAGTGCATTTGATGAAAATTTTGAAGCTGTTTATGGAGATATTTCAATGGATTTTCTATTTCTCAAAGATTTAAGTACTGTGTAGCATAGTCTGACTTGAGTGTCGTCATTATAGAAATATACCATGCACTATAAGAACAGTATTGTATGAAGCTTTACTTCTACAATGCATACAAATTTTGGGGGTTTTCTGGTACATTTTATCAGATTTTATTTATATATACTTGTTATAAGTACAGTTTTTTATGGGGAAAGATAATAGTTTTACAGTTACACATCAAACTTCTATTAATTTGAAGTACATTGGCTACATATATAAAGTATACATTTGATTAAATGTGTTAGCAAATATCAGTACTCTCACATATGTATTTATGTATGTATTATGTATTTATTACTAAATGGTTATTCTACTCATTTTTTTGATTTTTAAAAGATGTATTCTACTGTTTTTTAAGCAACATTTTATTGGAAATTTTTTATTTATTTTCTTTTCCTTGATTGAATAGTTGACTTTATTTTTTTTAATTTTTATTAGATATACTTCTTTACTTACATTTCAAATGTTACTCCCCCTAGCGATTTCCTGTCCATAAGCACTCATCCTCTCCCTTCTCCCTTCCCCATACAGGTATTCCCCCCCTACATCCCCCTTACGCCCCCCCCATATTCCCCTGCACTGGGGGCCCAACCTTGGCAGGACCAAGGATTTCCCCTTCCACTGGTGCTCCAACAAGGCTATTCTCTGCTACATATGCAGTTGGAGCCCTGGGTCAGTCCATGTATAGTCTTTCAGTAGTGGTTTTGTCCCTGGAAGTTCTGGTTGGTTGGTATTGTTATTTTTATGGGGTTGCAAGTCCTTCAATTCTTTCAATACTTCCTCTAATTCCCTCCAAGGGGGGTCCTGTTCTCAGTTCAGTGGTTTGCTGCTAGCATTGACCTCTGTTTTGGACATGTTCTGGATGTGTCTCTCAGGAGAGATCTATATCCGTTCCTGTTCAGAATGCATTTTTTAACTTCATTGATCTTATCTAGTTTTGGTGGCTTTATATATATGGGCCACATGTGTGTCAGGCTCTGAATGGCCATTCCTTGAGTCGCTGCTCTAAACTTTGCTTCCATAACCCCTCTTATGGATATTTTTCCCCTTTTAAGAAGGGGTAGGAGCATCCACATTTTGGTCATCCTTCTTCCTAAGCTTCCTGTGGTCTATGAATTGCATCTTGGGTAACTCGAGCTTTTTAGCTAATATCCACTTATCAATGAGTGCATACCATGTGTGGTTTTCTGTGATTGTGTTACCTCACTCAGGATGATATTTTCCAGTTCCATCCATTTGCCTATGAATTTCATAAAGTCATTGGTTTTGATAGTGGAGTAGTACTCCATTGTGTAGATGTACCACATTATCTGTATCCATTCCTCTGTTGAAGGACATCTGGGTTCTTTCCAGCTTCTAGCTATTATAAATAAGGCTGGTATGAACATAGCGCAACATGTGTCTTTGTTGTATGTAGGAGCATCTTTTGGGTATATGCCCAAGAGAGGTATAGCTGGATCCTCAGGTAGTGGAATATCCAATTTTCTGAGGAACCTCCATACTGATTTCCAGAGTGGTTGTACCAGTTTGCAATCCCACTAACAATGGAGAAGTATTCCTCTCTCTCTGCATCCTTGCCAGCATCTACTGTCACCAGAGCTTTTTTATCTTAGCCATTGTGACTGGTGTGAGGTGGAATCTCAGGGTTATTTGGATTTGCATTTCCCAGATGACTAAGGATGTTGAACATTTCTTTAGGTGCTTTTTGACCATTCAATAATCCTCAGCTGAGAATGTTTTGTTTAGCTCTGTGCCCCATTTTTTAATGGGGATATTTGGCTCTCTGGAGTCTAACTTCTTGAGCTCTTTGTATATTTTGGATATTAGCCGTCTATCAGATGTAGCATTGGTAAAGATCTTTTCCAAATCTCTTGGTTGCCATTTTGTCTTAATGACAGTGTCTTTTGCCTTACAGAAGCATTACAGTTTTATGAGGTCCTATTTGTTGATTCTTGATCTTAGAGCATAAGCCATTATTATTTTGTTCAGGAAAATTTCCCCAGTACCCATGTGTTCAAGACTCTTTCCCACTTTTTCTTCTATAAGTTTGAGTGTATCTGGTTTGATGTAGATGTCTTTGATCCACTTGGACTTAAGGTTTGTGTATAGTGATAAGAATGGATTGATTTGAATTCTTCTACATAATGACCTCCAGTTTAACAACTACCATTTGTTGAAAATGATATCTTTCTTCCATTGGATGGTTTTAGCTCCTTTGTCAAAGATCAAGTGACCATAGGTGTGTGGGTTCATTTCTGGGTCTTCAGGTCTGTTCCAATGATATATCTGCCTCTCCCTGTGCAGAGCTAAACATAACATTCTCAGCTGAGAATTATCGAATGGCCAAAAAGCACCTTATAGTTTTTATGACTCTGTAATACTGCTTGATGTCAGTGATAGTGATTCCCCCAGATATTTTTTTATTGTTGAGTATAGTTTTCGCTATCCTTGGGTTTTTGTTATTCCAAATCAATTTGCAAATTATCCTTTCTAACTCTGTAAAGAATTGAGTTGGAATTTTGATGGGTATTGCATTGAATATATAGATTGTTTTTGGCAAAATGTCCATCTTTCCTCCCAATATTAATATTAATATTAATCCTGCCAATCCATGAACATGGAAGATCTTTTTTCCATCTTTTGAGATCTTCCTCAATTTCTTTCTTCAGAGACTTGAAGTTCTTGTCATACAGATCTTTCACTTGCTTGGTTAAAGTCACATCAAGATACTTTATATTATTTGGGACTATTTTGAAGGGTGTCATTTCTTTAATTTCTTTCTCAGCCTGTTTATCCTTTTAATAGAGGAAGGCTACTGATTTGTTTGAGTTAATTTTATACTCTGACACTTTGCTGAAGTTGTTTATCAGGTTAACTAATTCTCTGGTGTAACTTATGAGATCACTTAAGTAAACTATCATATCATCTGCAAATAGTGATATTTTGATTTCTTCCCTTACAATTTGTATCCCTTTGACCTCCTTTCACTGTCTGATTGCTCTGTCCAGGACTTTGAATACTATATTGAATAAGTAGATATAGAGTGGGCAGCCTTGTCTATTCCCTGATTTTAGTGGGATTGCTTCAAGTTTCTCTCCATTTAGTTTGATGGTAGCTACTGGTTTGCTATATGTTGCTTTTACTATGTTTAGATATGGGCCTTGAATTCCTGTTCTTTCCAAGACTTTTATCATGAAGGAGTGTCGAATTTTGTCAAATGGTTTTTTAGCGTCTAATGAAATGATCATGTGGTTTTTATCTTTCAGGTTTTTTTAATATAGTGGATTATGTTGATGGTTTTCCGTATATTAAACCATCCCTCCATACCTGGGATGAAGCCTACTTGATCAGGATGGATGCTTGTTTTGATGTGCTCTTGGATTCGGTTTGCCAGAATTTTATTGAGTATTTTTGTATCGATATTCATAAGGGAAATTGGTCTGAAGGTCTCTTTCTTTGTTGGGTCTTTGTGTTTGTTTAGGTATAAGAGTAATTGTGGCTTCATAGAAGGAATTCGGTAGCGATCCATCTGTTTCAATTTTGTGGAATACTTTGGATAATATTGGTATGAGATCTTCTATGAAGGTTTGTTAGAATTCTGCACTGAACCCATCTGGAACTGGGCTCTTTTTGGTTGGGACATTTTTAATCACTGTTTCTATTTCTTTAAGAGTTTTGGGGATAAACTACCTGAGCTTAAAAGGCTGAATTGAGAGTTCATCTTGGTGGATTTTTCCTTTGATGCATATTAAGTGTCCTTCTTTATCTTTTTTCATGACTTTTGGTTGAATGTTGGTTTTATTCGATATTAGAATGGCTACTCCAGCTTGTTTCTATGGTCCATTTACTTGCAAAGTTTTTTTTCCAGCCTTTTAAGCTCAGGTAGTTTCTGTCTTTGTTTCTGAGGTGTGTCTCCTGTATGCAGAAAAATGCTGTGTCCTGTTTATATATCCAGTTTGTAGGTCTCTGTCTTTTTTCTGGGGAATTGAGTCCATTGATAGGAAGAGATATTAATGAATAGTGATTGTTGTTTCCTGTTATTTTTGTTTTTAGAGGTGGAAATATTTTTGTGTGTCACTCTTCTTTGGTTTCATTGCCAAAAGATTATTTTCTTGCTTTTTCTAGGGTGTATTTTTTCTCCTTGTTTTGGAGTTTTCCATCTATTATCTATTTTAGGGTTAGATTTGTAGAAAGATATTGTGTGAGTTTCTTTTTATCATGGAATATCTTGTTTTCTCCATCTATGTTAATTGAGAGTTTTGTTGGATATAGTAGCCGGAGATGGATATTTTAGATTCTGTATGACATCTGCCTAGGATCTTCTGGCTTTCATAGTCTCTGGAGAGAAGTCTTGTATAATTCTGATAAATTTGCCTTTATCTGTCATTTGAACTCTTTTCCTGTCTGCTTATAATATTCTTTATTTTGTGCATTTGGTGTTGTAACAATTATGTGATGCGAGGAATTTCTTTTTTAGTCCAATCTATTTGAATGCTTCTTGTATAATTATGGGCATTTCTTTTGTTAGGTTAGGGAAGTTTTCTTCTATAATTTTGTTGAAGATATTTACTGGCCCTATAATTTGGAAATCTTCACTCTCTTCTATGCCTATTATCCTTAGGTTTGATCTTCTCCTTGTATCTTGCATTTACTGCATGTTTTGGGTTAGGTGCTTTTTGCATTTTACATTTTCTTTGATGATTGTGTCAATGTTTTCTATGGTTTCTTCTGCTCCAAGTTTCTCTCTTCTATCTCTTGTATCCTATTGGTGATGCTTGCATGTATGACTCCTGATCTCTTTCCTAGGTTTTCTATCTCCAGGGTTGTCTCCCTTTGTGAATTCTTTATTGTTTCTCTTTCCACTTTTTTATCCTAGATGCGTTCGTTTAATCCTTTTACTTGTTTGTTTGTATTTTCCTTAAATTCTTTAAGATATTTTTGTGTTTCCTCTTTAAGTGTTCTACTTGTTTTACCTGGGTTTTCCTGTATTTGTTTAAGGGGTTATTTATGTGCCTAAACATTCTCTATCACCATTATGATATGTGATTTTAAATCTTGCTTTTCCAGTGTGTGGGAATATCCAGTATTTTCTTTGCTGGTAGCACTGGATTCTGGTGCTGCCCATAATCTTGGTTTATTTGCTTAGGTTCCTGCACTGGCTTCTCACCATCTGGCTGTCTCTGGTTTTGCCAAGTCTTGCTGTCTCTAACAGTGGCTTAACTGTCCTGTAAGCATGTTTGTAGAGCTGTGTCACAGGATCATCTCTAGGGGCAGGCAGAAACAAGAAGTAGCCTATTCCACACTACTTCTGGATTCTTGTGTCCTGAGTCCTCTAGGTGGGTCCTTTTGAGCAGAATTGGTGACCTTACCTCTGCTATAAAGTTTGTCATCACTCCTGGTGCCTGGCTTTCAGCTCTGGACATAGGTAGAGATTAGAATGATCCTGACCCTGACCACTCCTAGATTCCTGTTTCCAGGGGCTCCAGGAGGCTCTGCTTGCACCAGGAATGTGAGCAGAAGTGGTGGTCTCCCCTGAGCTCTCATGATTGTTCACAATTCTGAGAGTCCAGCCCTCTCCCCGACGAGATCTGGGTATCGCTACTCATTATAAAAAAAAAATCATCATGAGTAAGGTAACCTATACCCAAAAAGACATGCAATGTATATCCTCCCATATAAGTGGATATTAGCCACGTAAAATGCAGGATGGCCATGCTATAATCAGCAGACCAAAAGAAACCAAACAACAAGGTGAACCAACGGGAGGATGCTTGAATCTTTTCAGAAGGAGAAACCAAATAGATAGCAGAGGTCAATGGAAGAAGAGATCTGGGTGGAAGATATGATGGGGAGGGGAGCAGGACGTGAAGGAAGATTATATATAGGAAAATTGAGAGAGAGAGAATTGACACTGGCTAGACAGCCTGTAGGGTATACCAGTGTCCTGGGATAAGGGAAGTTACTGAATATCTTTGGGGTGACTCTAGTTGAGACTCTTAGCAGGGACAGATATGGATTCTAAAATGCCCACTTCTTATAGCCAGTGAGGACTACCAGTGGAGGGATAAGGATAGCAACTGGGTGGCAAAATCTTTGACCCAAAATGTGTCCTTCCTATTAGATGTGCAGCAACAAAATAGAGCTGAGACTGAGGGAATGGCCAACAAATTACTGCCCCCAAATGAGATACATCCCATGGACAAGAGCAATCTCTGACCCTATTAGTGATATTTGTTATGTTTGTAGACAAGAACTTAATATAACTGACTTCTGAGAACCTCCACACAGGAGCCAATGGAAACAGATGCAGACTCTCACATTCAAACATTAGATGGAGCTAGGGGAATCTTACAGAGAGATGCAAGAAAGATTGAGTGACTAAACAGGGTAGGAAATCCACAGGAAGAACATCTAAGTCTATTAACCTGGTCCATTTTGGGGGCTCTCAGAGACTGAATCCCCAAAAAAGAGCAAGCACAGTCTGGACCTAGGCCCCCTACATATATGTAGCAGATGAGCATCTTTGTCTTTATATGGGTCCCCCAAACTAGAGTAGGACATGTCTCTGAGCCTCTTGCCTGTCAGCCTGCCTGTGGATCCTATACCCCAAAAGGACTGCCTTGTCTTGCCAGAGGGGAAAAGGATGTGCCTTGTCTAGTGGTGATTTGATGAGCAGAGAGGAGGATTGTTAGGGTTGTGACATCCAAAGGAGGGCTTCCTTTTCTCAAAAAAGGAAGAGGACAGTGGGTTGTGGGGGGAAGGACTTGCCTTAAATATGTACTGGATGGAGGTGGTCCTAATATTAAAATGTAGAGTGAATAAATTGAGTTAAAAATAAGAATCCAATTAGCAAATGCACATTTCTTAAGCCACATATTCTACTAAAAACATACATTTGTGTTTAAAATTTGACATACACTGTAACAGATTAATAGCCATTATATTAGTTTATCTTGTAAGATTACCTATTAAAATATCTATGAGCATGTGTGACTGAAAAGAAATAATGGTTAAAAAAACATCAGAAAAAAAACATCTAAACTATACTAATAAAATCTTGTTTATGTCCTGTAAATAATACGACTTTTGCAAGTAACAGTGAAAACTCTAGCTGCTTTTGAGGACTAATTTTAAAGGTGCTGTTTGACTACCAAGTTTTAGTAGTCATTATTGTATGTCCTCATCAGTGTATTTACTATAGCTACATAATATCCTAAATAGGAGCTGCTACTCACTTAGTAAAGGTGAAGGTCATAAACATTTTTAAAATGTATAAGTTAGACTGTGGATGGTACATACCAAGGAGAATAACTAATGTTAAAAATGCTAATGACCCAAAATGCTACTGATATGAAGCAACTAAAATGATAATACTTTCTATGAATACAAAAATGTTGCATGGGGCTGGATAGATGCCTTAGCAATTGTAACTCTTGTGGCTCCTTTTCATGACTGGATTCAATTCTGAACCTCATGTGGTCATCGACAATCAATCATAATTCTACTTCCAGGGGATGCAAAGCCCTCTTCTGACATCTGCAGACATCACATATTTATGTGCTAGCATATATACAGTTGGGCCAAACGTATATATGCAAGAATAAATAAATCTTTATAAATTTTGCAACCATTTTGAAGTTTGCTCCACAGGTAGTTAATAATATGTTCAGACACAGTGACTCATGAAAGTTATCCCAGCTCTCAGGTATATGGAATAGGAGAACTAATGTTTGTTCAAGACAAGCCTAAGCTACAGAGTAATTTTCAGTCATCCTAGGCTAGAGTGAATCCTGGAAAAAACAAAAATAATAATATACATTGTTAGAAACAAAGTATTTACATGAAAATGAGAAACAATAATGGCAATTTTCTTGTAGAAAGGAAAAAACAAAAGGGTATGACATCTTGTTACTAGTAAGAAAAAGTCAGTATGAACGACTTTATTGGCTAAGAGATAGTTTAAAATCAAATGACTTCATACTGGCTTAAGTACTTCCTCTGTTCTCTGGTCTTGTTATTATTTTCTCATAGATGCAACAAATTTCCCTAACTTCAGGACCTCTTGATACTGCAAATTATCAAAGGGTATCTAGCTTATAAAAATTGATTCCCTTTCTCTTCAAATAGATAAAGGGAAAGAGGAACTCCTCCATTGTTGGTGGGATTGCAGACTGGTACAACCATTCTGGAAATCAGTCTGGAGGTTCCTCAGAAAATTGGACATTGAACTGCCTGAGGATCCAGCTATACCTCTCTTGGGCATATACCCAAAAGATGCCCCAACATATAAAAAAAGACACGTGCTCCACTATGTTCATATAGCAGCCTTATTTATAATAGCCAGGCTAGAAAGAACCCAGATGCCCTTCAACAGAGGAATGGATACAGAAAATGTGGTACATCTACACAATGGAATATTACTCAGCTATCAAAAACAACAGTTTATGAAATTCATTGATATATGGTTGGAACTGGAAAATATCATCCTGAGTGAGGTAACCCAATCACAGAAAACCACACATGGTATGCACTCATTGATAAGTGGCTATTAGCCTAAATGCTTGAATTACCCTAGATGCCTAGAACAAATGAAACTCAAGACGGATGATCAAAATGTGAATGCTTCACTCCTTCTTTAAAAAGGGAACAAGAATACCCTTGGCAGGGAATAGAGAGGCAAAGATTAAAAGACACAGAAGGAACACCCATTCAGAGCCTGCCCACATGTGGCCCATACATATACAGCCACCCAATTAGACAAGATGGATGAAGCAAAGAAGTGCAGACCGACAGGGAGCCGGATGTAGATCGATCCTGAGAGACACAGCCAGAATACAGCAAATACAGACGAATGCCAGCAGCAAACCACTGAACTGAGAACAGGACCCCTGTTGAAGGAATCAGAGAAAGAACTGGAAGAGCTTGAAGGAGCTCGAGACCCTTATGAACAACAATGCCAAGCAAACCAGAGCTTCCAGGGACTAAGCCACTACACAGAGACTATACATGTACTGATCCTGGGCTCCAACTCATAGGTAGCAATGAATATCTAGTAAGATCCCAGTGAAGGGAAGCCCTTGGTCCTGTTAAGACTGAACCCCAGTGAACGTGATTGTTGGGGGGGAGGGCAATGGGGGGGATGGGAGGGGAACACCCATAAAGAAGGGAGGGGGGAGGGGTTGGGGATGTTGGCTCGAAACCGGAAAGGAATAACACTCGAAATGTAAATAAGAAATACTCAAGTTAAAAAAAATAATAGATAAAGGGTGGTATTGTTATTTTATTATCATAAAGCCTGTCAAGAGAAATCTTGATGTTCAAGATATACCTATAAATGTTTGGCTTTCTATGAATGAGAGAATAACAATATTAGGCTTATTCTACTTACAAAATATAAAAGTTAAAATAATGACAAGACAATACACTTAAATGAAAAGTTTGACCAAATTTTAAAAGGTTGACAAGATAAAAATGCCTCTGTGCATATATGGATTATTACCTGAAATTAACATGTAAAAATGTGGATTTCCACAGCTAAATTAATATCACTTAATTAGAAATTTTCACATATATTAATAAATATATTAATCATACTCTTCTCTTTTAATCCAGTATTTGCTTTGTTATCTCTTTCCTAAGCATTCACATTTTCCAAGAAATTCATGCTCAATGATTTTGATATCAATTAGAGCAATCATATAAATAGATAGAAAATAATGTTACCATTAAGAGATTAGTTAAGTTAAAACCATTCATACATACATACACACACACACACCGCACATATATATATATATGCACAAGCATTCTAGTGTATATGTTGTGAAAAAGATGCTGCATTCATTTTACTCATAGATAATATGAAGAGAAAGAATAATTTGTGTACTGAGTGCAAGGGCATCTTATATACACAATGAAGTCCAGACCAGCTAGGGTAATAGGAGACCATATCTGGGAAAACTAAAGCAACAAGCAGAAAACCATACAATCATGTTTGTTGTACATATATGTCCAGAAGATCCTAGAATAAAATTTTAAAATACTACAAAACATTAATTGTTATTATTTTGAGGAAAAGCAAACGATGAGAAGAATTATAATAAAAGGTAAATTATTTTATTATTATATATCCAGTGTACAAATTTGAGGGCAACAAGAATATCTGTGCTGTTACATAAAAGAAAAATTATCCTTAGGGTTTTATGAAGAAACAAAAGTCATGTAAGATTATATAATTTTTCTTAGCATAGATAGTACATCTGCCATAGAACAATTTTTAATATTTGTAATTTTATGTACATGTATATATCGTCTGTCTATCTAATCCATCTATCTATCTATCTATCTATCTATCTATCTATCTAGCTACCTATCTATCTATTTATCAATCTATCTATCTACCTATCTATCTGTTTCTCTTCCTGAGCGTGTGTGTGTGTGTGTGTGTGTGTGTGTGTGTGTGTGTGTGTGTGCATGTGTGATAATGTATGTGTTCTTGGGGAGACCCAAAGCTTCACCGATCCTCTGAAGTTAGATTTACTGACATGGGTGTGGAGAACTGAATTCTGTTCCTCTATAAGAACATGTACCTTAAACTGATGAGCTTTCTCTTCAGCTAGCTAGAACTCCACTGCCAAAGAAAGGTTATCTCTTAGGAAGACACGTGGGCTTTTAGCATTCAAACTCAGTAGATGATTTTACTTACACAGTCATTCCCACTCTCTTTCTGCATTAACTACTTATGGGAATATTTCTTTTTATGATTTCTAGACTAACCACTTTGTATTGGATAACTAATTGGTGTGTTCCTCTCTGAGGAAGAACATTTATGGAATAAATTTTGACACTTGCTGCCACACCAACTATATGCAGTCTGTGTTTTATTAGTAAACCTCATTAAAAATGGCCTCAAATTTTAGGTAGTTTCCAGAACTTGTGCTCTGACTTTACCATTTAATACAACAAACAGCGAAAATTCTATTGCAAAATCAGATACCACTCACTAGCAGATCTGAAAACACCTATAGAATCAAAGATTGTAAACTTCACTATCCAAAGTGAACAATTATATGAAAGGGGTTCATATGTGATAAAGGGAACATTGAGGGACAGAACTCACAGGTGCATAGAAGGCTCAACATGAGGGAGAAAGCAGGAGAGTCTGAGTTGGTGCTCTTGGAGGAGAGGAGAATATGCAGCCTCCAGAAGAGAAGGGCCTGACAATGTAACCTATAGGACAATTGCAGCATACCCCATGGGGTACATATTGAAGATCCAGGGTAAATATACTGATATGTGGGAAAGGACTAAGACTGGAAAGAGGTGTCAAAGATCCTTATGGTTGGGATAAGAGAGCCTTAGACAAATGCCACAGATATTTTGGTTCTGATTTTCACTTGACCTTCTTTGCTTAGTACCTTGATATGAAGATTTTTTGGGTTTATTTCCTAATAGAAACCTGGTGTAGTGGAAATAAAAATGAATTGTGAGAAATCTAATGAAACTAAGTGAGTCTTGGATCTGACAGGTCCACTTTTCTAAGTCTGTTGAACTATGCGTTAATGCATAGTTAATTATGCATCTTACATAGACTAGTCAAAAACCAGGAATTATTATTGTAAGGTTTTAAGCTCAGATGACACTGCAATTCGTGATGGAATGTGTTTTTTTTTTTAAGTATAGGAAATGTCATTGAGTAAACAGTCCAGAGACATCAATATATGCTTGATATAAAATGAGGCATTAATCAAAAAGAAGCCAAAACCATACAATGGAAAATGAAAACATCTTCTAGAAATGGTGCTGGACTAACTGGATGTCTGCATGTAAATGATTGTACATAGATCCATACTGATAACCCTGCATGAAACTCAAGTCCAAGTGGATCAAATACCTCAACATACAACCAGATACACTAAAACTAATTGAAGAAAAAGTAGGAAAAGGCCTTGAATACCAGGGTGGGGGGATACTCATGGGAGCTCACCTGCTGACAAGAGAAGAAGAAGGGGATGGGGAAAAATTCTGAAAGAAAAGAGGGACAGTGAGCAGGATGTAATATCAATAAGTAAAAAGAATATTAAATTAAATTAAGAAAAAACAAAGATTATATATAAAGATAGAGATAGAGAGATAGAGAGATAGAGAGATAGAGAGATAGAGAGATAGATAGATAGATAGATAGATAGATAGATAGATAGATAGATGATAGATGGATGGATGGATAGATAGATAGATAGATAGATAGATAGATAGATAGATAGATAGATAGATAGATACCTAGCAAGAAAAGTCCCTGAAACACAGAAAATTTTATACTGTAGCAGGTTGTTTTGGATATTGGAGAATTGGTCTAATTCGTTTTTGATGCAATGACAAAATGTCTCAAGTAAAGTAGTCAAGGAGATGAAAGGACCTTACTTCAACTAAAAGATAACAGTTTGGCATTAGTGTAAGTCAAGTAATGAACTCAGTCAGGAGCTCAAACATGAAGGTAAGCTGCTTTTTGTATCATAAGTATGTTCATATTTAGCTAGCATCTGCATTCAGCCCAGAACCACCTTCCTTAGAAGGGTAGAAGGGTGCTGCTCATGAATTGAGACCTCCTACATCCTTAGAAATCAAGATATACAAGGAATATTACACAATTCATTCTATGAAGCCACAAAATTAGACTTATATTAAAACCACACAGAAACAACAAAGAAAGTGATTATCAGACCAATATCCCTTATGAATATCAATGCAAACGTAATGAAATTCTTTTAAACCGAATCCAAGAACACATCAAAATGATAACCCATTATGATCAAGTAGCCTTCATCCCAGAGATGCAGGGATGGTTCAATATATGGAAATCTATAAACGTAATCAACCATATAACAAACTCAAAGGAAAAAATCACATGATCATCTCACTCAGATGCTGAGAAAGAACTTGACAAATTCAATGCCCCTTCATGGGAAAATTCTTAGAAAGATCAGGAGTTGAAGACACATCCATAAACATAGTAAAAGCCATATAGCAAACAAGTAGCCAATATCAAAATAAATGTAGAGAAACTTGAAGCAATCCTACTAAAATTAGGGACTAGACAAGACTTCCCACTCTCTTACAAATTATTCAACCTAGTACTTGCAGTCCTAGCCAAAGCAATCAGACGGTGAAAGGAGGTCAAAAGGAATAAAACTTGGAAGGGAAGAAGTCAAAATATCACTATCTGTAGATGATATGATAGTATACTTTAGTGAACCTGAAAGTTCCATCAGAGAACTACTAAGCCTGATAAACTACTTCAGCAAAGAGGCTGGATATAAACTTAACTCAAAGAAATTAGTAGCCTTCCTCTACTCAAAGGATAAACAGAATGAGGAGAAAATTAGAGAAACGACACCCTTAATAATAGTCACAAACTATATAGAATACTGTGGTGTGACTCTAACCAAGTAATTGAAAGAGCTGTATGACAAGAACTTCAAATCTCTAAAGAAAGAAATCTCAGAAAATGGAAAGAACTCCATTCTCATGGATTGACATAATTAATATAGTAAAAATAGATATTTTGCCAAAAGCAATCTACAGATTCAATGCAATTCCCATTGAAATTCCAACTCAATTCTTCATAGATTTAGAAAGCGCAGTTTGCAAATTCATATGGAATAGCAAAATATCCAGGATAGTGAAAACTATTCTTGACAATAAAAGAATTGCTGGCAGAAACACCATCCCTGACCTCAAGCCATACTACAGAGCAATAATGATAAAAACTGTATTGTATTGTTACACAGACAGGGGGTAGTTCAATGGAATAGAAGTGAAGAACCAAGGGTTGGGGATTTAGCTCAGTGGTAGAGCACTTGCCTTGCAAGCGCAAGGCCCTGGGTTCGGTCCTCAGCTCTGAAAAAAAAAAAAAAAAAGAAGTGAAGAACCAGAAATGAACCCACACCTATGGTCACCTGATCTTTGACAAAGGAGCTGAAAACATACATTGGAAAAACGAGATAGCATTTCAGCAAATGGTGCTGAGTGAACTGGAGGTCAGCATGTAGAAGAATGCAAATCAATTCATTCTTATTGACCTGTACAAAGGTCAATTCCAAGTGGGTCAATGACATCCACATAAAACCCAACTCACTGAAACTAATAGAAGAGAAAGTGGGGAAGGGCCTTGAGTACTTAAGCACAGAGGAGAATTTTCTGAACAGAACATCACTGGCATATGCTCTAAGATCAAGAATGGACAAATGATCTCATAAAATTGAAAAGTTTCTGTAAGGCAAAGGACATTGTCAATGGGACAAAGTAGCAACCAAATAGATTTGGACAAGATCTTTATACCAATCACATCTGATAGAGGACTAATACCCCCAAATACATAAGAACACAAGAAAAGGCATCTAGAGAAGCAAATAACCTAGTAATAAAATGAGGTGAGAGCTAAAACAAAGAATTACTCAACCAGAAAATGTTGAATGTCTGAGAAGCACCTAAAAAATGTTCAACAACCCAGTCATCAGGAATTGCAAATCAATACAACTCTGAGGATTCCACCTCTAATTAATCAGAATGACTTCAAAAATACAGGGTCAATGCTAACAGCAAATAACTGAAT
Source organism: Rattus rattus (assembly GCF_011064425.1). Classification (NCBI taxonomy): domain Eukaryota; kingdom Metazoa; phylum Chordata; class Mammalia; order Rodentia; family Muridae; genus Rattus; species Rattus rattus. Next base: position 48,339,284 of record NC_046172.1, read on the forward strand.
CTGAGAACAGGACCCCAGATAGGGGAATTATAGAAGAATGATTTAAAAGAAGCTAAAGGGCTTGCAACCTTTTAAGAACAATGCCAACCAAACAGAGCTTCCAGGAGCTTTTTTTTTTTTAAACCAGTATGAAAGACTATTATGGATGGACCCTAGGGCTCCAACTGCATATGGCAGAGAATAAAAAACTGCTGGGAAGACAGCACCAGTGGAAGGAGCCTTTGGTCCACTAAGAGTTGAACCCCAGTGCAGGAGGAGAATATTGGGCCAGTAAGGGAGGCGGATAGCTGGGAAACACACACATATGCTATGGGGCATAGAGGGCTATAGACAGGGAAACTAGGAAAGAATGCCATTTAGAACAAGTAAGAAATATATCTAATAAAATAAAATTTTAAAAAACTCAGGTGACAACAGATGCTGGTGAGGATGTAAAAAAGAATGATGCTTCTCCATTGTTGATAGGATTGCAAGCTGATACAACCTCTCTGGAAATCAGTCTGGAGGTTCCTGGGAAAATTGGACATGGTACTACCTGAGGGTCCAGCTATATAACTTCTGGGCATATACTCAAATAATTCCCCCAAATATAGCAAAGAAACATGCTTTACTATGTTTATATCAGCCTTATTTATAATAGCCGAAGCAGGAAATAACCCAAATTTCCTTCAGAGAGGAATGGATACAGAAAATGTGGTACATTTACACAATGGAGTACTATTCAGATATTAAAAACAATGACTTCTTGAAATTCATAGGCAAATGGAAGTAACTAGAAAATATGAGTCTAAATGTGGTAACCCAATCACAAAAGAACACACATGGTATGCCCTCACTCATAAGTAGATATTAGCCCAAAGCTGGGATTACCCATGATACAATCCATGAACTACATGATGCTTAAGAAGTTGGAAGACCAAACAGTGGATACTTCAGTCCTCTTAGAAGGGAGGACAAAATATTCACAGCAGAAAATACAGAGACAAAGTGTTGAGCAGAGACTGAGGGAATCGTCATTCAGAGACAGCCTCACCTGGGGATCCATCCCACACATTGTCACCAACACCAGACAATATTGTGGATGCCAAGAAGTGCATACTGACAGGAGCCTGAGATAGCTGTCTCCTGAGAGGCTCTGCCAGAGCCTGAGAAATACAGAGTCAGATGCTCTCACCCAACCATTGGACTGAAAATGGGGCTCCCAGTGGAGGAGTTTAAAAAGGGACTGAAGGAGCTGAAGGAGTTTTCAACCCCATAGGAAGAACAAGAATATTAACCAACCAGACCCCCCAGAGCTCCCAGAGACTATACCACAGAGCAAAGAGTACACATGGTGGAACCCATGGATCTAGCTACATATGTAGCAGAGGATGTCCTTACTGTGCATCAATTAAAGGACAGGCCCTTGGCCCTTCGAAGGCTCAATGCCCCTGTGTAGGGGAATGCCAGGGTAGTTGAGAAGGTGGATGCAGAAACACTCTCATAGAGGCAGTGGAGGAGGAAGGGATTGAGGGATTCTAGAGGGGAAATCAGGAAAGGGGATAAAATTTGAAATAGGTAAAGAAAGTACAGAATAAAAATTTCATATATATGAAAAGGTTTGAACATCCAGTGGCTCCAGTGATTGGTGGGGTGGTAACCATTTACAGGGAGTAGCAGGCTGTGCAGCTGCCCTCAGCCACTGACATCAGTCATTTTGATGGAAGGATGGACTGTTTAAATGGATTCCTGGGTTGCATGATTTTGGAAGCAGTCAGTTTCTCTGTTTATTCCGTGGGAAGGCAGTGTGGAACGATGTTGTTATGAACCTTAGCCAGAAACTCAAGGACTTTCATTTTGCTGGTTTCACTTTGAGCCTGGGAACCCCACAAGAATTGGTGACAGGGAGAACCTTTGATGGGTACCTGACAACACTCCAGATACCCTTCTCTCACGAAACCTTAGTGATGAGCTTCTTGACATTTCCATAGATGCTGTGATTGACTCCAGAATATAGCCCCATAACACTAAGCACTTCCCAGATATAGTCGTCATTAGCACAGTTGCCATTCATAAAGATCAGACACAGCAGGATCATCAAGAGGCCATCCTGGGCTGGATTGTCTCGCCATTCAGTATTTCATCACCATTAGGCCTGATTATGCTGACAAGAGCATATCTTTGTTTGGTTGGGTCAGTTTCTTTAATATCACTGCCAAAGGCCAACCACATGACTTCGAGGCTTTCTTAAGAATCTCAGGAGAATCATCCTCTTTGTGTAGAATGACATGCTTTAGTATTTCTTCCTTTGTTATTGGCTGCCTCATGCTATATTTTTGCAGCATGAACTGTACCAGTGAAACTGCTATTTCATCTTTCACAGTTGAAGATGAATTGCTAGTTGGGGACAGTGTCCAGAAAGTACATGACCTCTCATTATCTTGGATCTTGGCATCTTCATCAGATTTTATGCACAGAGCACTTACAGTAGCAGTGGTGTGCTGTTGAGAATTCTTACATTTGACAAGTGATTCAGCAACAGAAGAGCATTGAATATCAGCTCTAAAAATGGGAGGGAAGAAAGGAGTTTTCTCTTTCTCTTCTGCTGAAATGTCCTGACCATCCTGCATAGAGTAGTTATCACTTCGGACCCAGAGCTTACTACTATGGCCATGAGGCATGATGATTCTGGTCACAGAGTGTAGCGAATAAAGCAGGTTATTCAGGCACCTAAGGATGGAACAGTAGGAAAGTATGTGCTTCTGAAGAAAGGTGAGACAAACTTGGTCTTAAAACCAATCTTTCCTGTACAACCTAATGTGAAATCAATGTTTTAAGAATGTATAGCCCTTTACCCAGGCTATCTGCCCCACAGAGAACTCATTAAAGGAAATTAGAGAGGGACTATTCCTTAGATTGAGGCCTGGTAGACCTAACTAGGGCACTAGCACATCTAGATACATTAAGTAGGAAATGATCATCTGACTTTGCCTTTCAAATCATCATGCCACATCTAAATTTACATTTCTGAGTATTATGACACCAGAACTTTCCATTCGTAGCTCCTCTGAAGCTGTATCAGTGACCAAACTAAAAATGAGGTAGGACCGTAACTAAATACTTTTTCTTGGGGTTCCCAGAAGTGCCAATGGGCTAAACAACAAACTGTAGTATAATCCCCCCTGAAGCCTCACTCCCAAAAGCCCACAAGGGCCCCTAATGACAAAGGGTCTGTGTCTTTCTTTTGTTTTTGATGTTGACAGTTCCCTCAGCTCTCCTCCATCTATCCTCCTCTATTTTTCGCAAACCAAGAAATGGTTTCTGCCTTTGCTGACCTGATTCAACAACATTAGATCAAATCTTCATTACTCATAGAACTTCCCACACGGAAGAGGTGAGGCAGGGACTACAGGGCCAGGGGACACTGCAGAGGCTGGGATCTTTATCTTGATCACTTCAACTAAAAGAAAGCTCTGAGATGTTTCCCAATTGTAAGCCATGGATCAGATTCCAGCACTAGATACAAATGTGGCTGCTACCAGGTTAAAGGAAAGTGGATCTGGATGGGCAAAGTGGAGAACTTGGAGGTAGAGAAGGAAAGGATAATATCATATGATGTATGAGAAAATCATGTTAAATGAAGATTTTGTTCTTCTAATGAAATTATGAGTTGTTTTCATATATGCATCTTATCTCCTCTAGTTTATCAATGTAAAAAATTCAGCTTTATGTTATAATATAGCAATTCATTATATATAGATTACTTACGATAACTGATTTATAACACATGACTCCTGATGATAGAACTTGGCTTAGGAATATTGTTTTAATTTAATGACTATTACATTATCTAACCTTGAATTTAACATTATCACATTTACATATTACCATCAGTAGAGAGAATGGATTCTAAAACTGGAGTTATAGGCGATTTATCAGTCAAATGATATGGATGGTAGAAAACAAATTCAGGGACATCTAAGAATAGTACACTGCTCATAACTACTGAACCATCGCTCTAATTAAGAAGACAAGATTTCTTGAAGAAACATTATTTTGTCTTTGCCTGGAGATCAATATAAGTGTTGATGTGAATTCAATAATTTTTCTTTTAATATAGTATAGAACAGTTTTCATAAGAAAACAATTTGTTTTCTTATATCTACTTTGTGAAACTGGACTACAAGTTTGACTTTTCCTAGAATATTTTAAGGAGAATAGACTGGAGTCTTGCATAGAGTCTCAGATTTGACACCAAAGTACAATCAATCAATATTTTATGGAGACGAAGGAGAAAAAAAATGTGGAAGGGTGAATGTGATGAACATTGATTGTTAAAAAAAGCTATAAAATTTTCAAAGAATAAGTCAATAAAAGCAATTATGACAAGTAAAGCTTTAGAATTAAAAAAATAGGTATTTTAAATCATATGAATTATGACAAAATAATATCTTGCTTATTTTATGAACTATTTTAATAACTACAAGGTTTCTGTTTTAGAGAGGATGTTTTTTAAAGAAGATGGTGACTATGCATGATTGTGATACATTAAATAATATATTTGAAAGATTATCTACATATTGTGTGAATTTAATCAGAATTAAATAGTGCAATCAATATTTACAAATTATAATATTGTTTGATGAGGTTTTCAGTACATAGTAATGTTCAAACAACCATCTCTTATAAAGTAGAACATCAAAAGAACCTAGTAAAATACTATGAAGTCTCCACAATCAAAATGAAGCAAGAAAAGATTTGCTGTTGACAGACTGAGATGGTGCACTATAATAATATAATTCCTTGGTTACCCATTAAAATTGTATAAAGAACCATTTTTCATTAATTTTAATATTTACATTAAAGCTATTTTATCTCTGAAGTTCAACTAACTCACCAAAAGTTAGATGAAGAAACAGAAAAACAAAAATAACAGAATGAGATAAACAAAAAAAGCAAAAATTAAACCACATATTAGGGCAAGAGAGGCACATTTACAGTTAACACTGTTCCCACTGCACTCATACTTGTTTTTTTTTTTGGGTCCATTACAACTATGCAACAAGCCATTCATAAACACCTGTACCTTAGCTCTGATTGATGAATAAGATAATTGCTGAAACCTGCTCTCCAAGCTAGATGAAAACAAAAGAGCCCATAGTTCAGGGGAGACATTTTGCTTCAAAAAAAAGCTGAAAAACCTCGAAGAAGGTGTATATTGTTCTGGACACTGAATTACTGTACAGGTGTGGCGTGTGCTTTTACACACCACACACACACACCTTTTGAAATACACAAACACAAACACACATTTCTTGCAGAGGCATAAATGTACATCATATAATAAAATAAATTTATCTTTTTGGAAACAACACAAAACTTCGGTAGAGCTGAGTCAGTGCTTCAGACTGTGTACTGCTTTTGCCCGAATACTTTAGTTCCACACTGGTTTCTATATCTGGAGTCTCACAACTCCCTGTGAAATTCTAACTCAAAAAGACCGGGGCCTTCCTGAAAACTCAGGAGAACATGCACTCAGGGCTTTTTGTATTCTGGCAGACTAAAACATGAACATAATTATAAAATAAGAAATAAATTCTTATATTCCAGAGAGCTATAATATAACATTAAAGCAAATATTTTTTAAAATAATTTATACCTGGGTAAATACGTGTCTCCACAATATGTTCCCTTCAGTATCTCACTTCAAATTTTATGATAACTAGATAAAGGAATGAAAAATTATATTGTATCTATACCATAAATCAAACAAAAGTAGTAATGCAATAGAAAACCCTGTATTTGATTTCCAGCATCAGAGAAAAAATATATGAAATCAAACAAAGAACAAATGTAAACTACAAAAGATGACATGTGTAGTATGGAAATGCAGATTTCAGTACAAAACATTTTTAATTTTATTTAATCTTTTTACAATCAGATTTTATCCTGCTCATAGCCTCTCTGACTGGTATTCCTCCCCTCTACCCCATCTTTAACAGGATGTCCCTACCTATCCATTCCCTGGGGCCTCAGTCTTCACTGTGTCAGACCCAGCAGTCCTGCCTCCTATATGTGTTGGGGGCTTCATAATAGCTGGTGTATACTGCCTGGTTGGTGGTCCAGTGTCTGAGAGATCTCAGGGATCCAGGTTAGTTAAGACCCCTGTTCCTCCTAAAAGGATCCCCTCTTCCTCAGCTTCTAGCAGCTTTTTCATCATTTAACCACAGGGTTCGGTAGCTTCTGTCCATTGTTTGGGTATAAATATCTGCATCTGACTCTTTCAGCTGTGCTTGTTAAAATGTTTAGAGGGCAGTCATTTTGGGCGCACAGGTGAGCACCAGCCTCAGTAATGAGTGTCATGTCTTGGGGCCTCCCCTGAGCTGGATCTTTGTCCCTGAAGTTTATTCCAGAAAGAAGTAATTCTGGGTCAGAGTTTTGACTGGGATTGCAGCCCATCCCTCCTCTTGATACCCTGTCTTTCAGCTGGAGGTTGGCTCTCTGGTTCTCTCTCCCACCATGGGAAGCATTTATCTAGGTTCTTCCTTTGAGGTTCTGAGCGTTTTCACCTCCCAGGTCTCTCAGCCATTGGGGTTCTGGCACATGCTTCCCAGGTTCCCTATTTCCTGCTGCCCCTCAGGGCTGTAGTACTGCTCTAAAAAACAGATTATGTTCCCTATTCTCCTCCTGTCCTTTTCCACCAGGTTCCTCCTGCTGCTCCCCCTTCTGTGCTTTCCTCTTCCTCCCGTGGGATGGTATCACCTGGGTTCTATTTGATAACACATGTTCTACTGGGTTGTATCACAATTCTGGACTTTGGCTAATCACTTATTAGAGAGTACATACCATGAATATCCTTTGAGATCTGAGTTATCTCACTCAGCATGATATTTTCTAGTTCCATCCATTTGCCTGCAAAACCCAGGTTGTGTTCATTCTTAATAGCTGTGAAGTATTCCATTGTGTAAATGAACCACATTTTCTGTATCCACTCTTCTGTTGTGGAACATCTGGGTTGTTTTCCAGCTTCTGGCCATCACAAACAAATCCACGATGAACAATACCCTGTGGCATGGTGGGACATTTTTGGATATATGCCCAAGAGTAGTATACCTGGGTCTTCAGGTACATCTATTTCCAATTTTCTGAGGAATCTCCAAATTGATTTCCAGAATGATTGAACCAATTTGCTATCCCACAAGAAATGAAGGACAGTTCCTCTTTCTCAGGATCCTTGCGAACATATGCTGTCACCTGGGGTTTTGATCTTAGTCATTCTGATTGGTATAAGATGGAATATCAGGGTCGTTTTGATTTGCATTTCTCTGATCACTAAGGACTTAGAGCATTTCTTTTGGGGTTTCTCACCCATTTGTGATTTCTCTGTTGTGATTTCTCTGTTTAGTTATATACCCTATTTTTATTGGGTTTTGGTGGTTAGCTTCTTGAGTTCTTTATATATTTTTGATATTAGCCCTCTATCTGATGTGAGGTTAGTGAAGATTTTTTACCCAATCTTTAGGTTGCTAATTTGTCCTATTAACTATGTCCTTTGCCTTACAAACACTTTCCAACTTCATGAGGTCCCATTTATCAATCCTTGTCTTTAGAGTGTGAGCCACTGCAATTCTGTTTAGGAAATTATCCCCTGTACCAATGAGTTCAAAGCCCTTTCCCAGCTTCTCTTCTATTAGTTTGAGTATATCTGGTTTTATGTTGAGGTCCTTGATCTACTTGGACATAAACTTTGTGCAGGGTGACAACTATGGATCTATTTTCATTTTTCTCCATGCAGACTGCCAGTTAGACCCAAACCATTTATTGTAGAGGCCATCTTATTCCCATTGTATATTTTTGGCTTCTTTGTCAAAGATCAAGTTGACATAAGTGTGTAGTTTTGTTTTGGGTCTTCAATTCTATTGCATTGATCACTGCGTCTATCTCTGTTCCAGCGCCATGTAGTTTTTAATCACTAATGCTCTGTAGAATAGCTTGAGGTCAGAGGTGATGATTCCCCCAGAAGTAAATTTTTTGTTAAGAATTGTTTTCCCTATTCAGTTCTCTCTCTCTCTGTGTGTGTGTGTGTGTGTGTGTGTGTGTGTGTGTGTGTGCGCGTGCGCGCGCGTGCATGCATGTTGGCTTTTGCAGATGAATTTGCAAATTTCTCTGTCTAACTCTATGAAGAATTGAGGTGGAATTTTGATGGGGTTTGCATTGAATCTGTAGATTGCTTCTAATAAAATGTCCTTTTTCACTATGTTACTGCTGCCAATCCATGAGCATGGGAGGTTTTTCCATCTTTTGAGATCTTTTTCAATTTCTTTCTTCAGAGAGTTGAAGTTATTGTCATACAGATCTTTCAATTCTTTGGATAGAGTTACCACAAGATATTTTATATTATTTGTGGAAATTGTGAAGTGTTGTTTCCCTAATGTTTTCCTTAGCCTGTTTATCATTTGTATAAATGAAAGCTACTGATTTGAGTTAATTTTGTATCCAGCCCCTTTGCTGAAATTTTTTATCACCTAGAGACTTTCACTGGGAGAGTTCTTGTGGTTGCTTATATGTAATATCATATCATCTGCAAGTAGTGATACTTTTATTTTTCTTTGCCAATTTTTATCCACTTGACCTCTTTTTGTTGTCTTATTTTCTAGTTAGCACTTAGAGTAGTTCATTGCATAGATAAGGGGATACTGGGCATCCTTGTATTGTCCCTGATTTTGTGGAATTGCTTCAAATATATCTCCATTTAATTTGATATTGGCTGTTGATTTGCTGCTGTGTATTGCTTATTGTGATTAGGTATGGGCATGATTAAATCTTAATATTTATAACCTGGTTGTTGTATTTTGTGAGAGTGCTTTTCAACTCTAACAGGGCAGTGGGAAAGTGAATGCAAAAAAAGAATCATAAAACTAATTAATTATAGTACACTTAACTTTAAAGTAGAAGCAGTATCTATCCTTTACTTAGGATTCAAAAACAAATACTGGAGGAAATAAAGAACATTGGGTGAGAACTTGCTTTGTTGGTCTTCAGGGGAACAGAGTTTTGTTCACAAAACCAATGCCGTGGGACCCACGATTGCTTCTATCTTTAGCTCCAGCTACTCCAATACACTCTCCAGGATTCCATGGGCACATATATATCCTACAGACACACATACAAATAATAAAAGATAAAAGGAAAATAAATTACAAATTATACAAACCATAGGAAAACAATAAAAACAACATCATAAAATATAGATAAAAATACAGAATCAGAAGAGTTTAATAATTCCAAAGTGCTTGCCCAGAAAATATCTAAATACATTGTCTGCTGCCAGGAAATATCTACAAAGAACAATCATGAACTATGTCATAAAGTATGTCTTGATAAGTGAAATCCTTAAAACCATGGAATTATTCTTACTGATTCTAATGGACTTTTGCTAAACATGAAGGTGAGAAAAAAAGTAAGAAGATTTCTAACTATTAATTTAAAAACTTATGAAATTGAGAGGTGTAGTAGTATTTAGTGCAAAGGAAGAAATGTGAGGGAAGAAATATGGGGTATAACACATCATATGCATTTATGAAATTCTCAAACAATATAAAACAAGAAATTTGTTTAAAACCATAATAATAGATCATAAGAAATTTCAAGAGGATTTTGATTAAGAGTGAAGGTCTCCCTCTTACTCATAGCTGATAATATATGTGTGTGTTATGCATATATATATATATATATACAATAAAGTATTGAATAAATTGAAATAAAAGTATTTTATTCTTGAAATTCAAGAAATTGTTTTATGAGACTACACAACATTAAATGTTCAAATTAATAAAAAATGTATTATTTTCCAAATGATGTTTACCTCTCTCTCAGGAAAATATAAAATAGGCATATTGAAGGAAATATATAATAACAAAATTAGAAAACAATAATGTTACAGTAGAAAAATATGAAACAAACTTCAAATTTTTCAAAACATAACAAAATTGAAAAAAATTTTCATGACAAAAGGAAACAGACACAGTGCAAAAATGGTCACTAGCAAAAAATATCTGTCAAGACTGAAGTAATATATACATACTTATATATATGGGTAAGGGGAGGGACTCAACATCAGCCAATAGTAATAGCTAAAGGCTATTGGCAGCCCCTCTTCTGGGTGGGAGAGAGAGAAAAAAAGAAAAGACAAAAGTAGTAGTATAGAAAAAGTTAGTTTTTATATAAGGAAAACTGTCCATTAACAAGTTGATCTTGCTCCAGTGAATATACATCTCAAAGTGTATAGGCAGCACTAATTAGACCTTTTAAAAACCTTTCCTGACTTTGTATGGGTAATATATTGGTTTGAATAAGAATGGTCCCCCTAAACTTATCTTTGAATACTTAGGTGGTGACATTGGGAGGTGTGGCCTTGTTGGAGGAAATGTGTCACTGAGCATGGGTTTTAGGGTTTCAGATATTCAAGTCAAGTCTAGTGTCACTCTATTCTCCTGCGGCCTGCTGATCCAGCTGTAGAATTTCTAGCTTCCTCTCCACCACCATGTCTGACTGTGCACAGCCATGTTTCTGCTCCTGATGATAAGGATATCTCTGATTACTAAGCCAGCCCTGATTAAAAGTTTTATTTTCTAGGAGTCACTGTGTTTATGGTGTCTCTTCATAGCAGTACATCCTCTAGGCAGATAGAGAATGGAATGTATGAGAACGATCAATGGATTTCTGAATGATGTAAAGACTGCTTCAGTAGATGCACTTTTATCAGGACCAAAACCCTATTACTAGACAGTTCATAGCACCTAGGACAAACCTACTATTATTTTGCAAAATGGATAAAGTATTTAAATGTCTCTTAATGATATAGACTATATCCATAGAACATGAATTTCTTAACTCTGATTCTCAAAAGATTCTTTCAGTAGTACATAGTGATTAGCACAAAGTCCTACAACTAACCAAACATATATAGCAAATGAGAGCTGTGGAATGCTTGGCCTCCAAATGGCACATCTATATCACAGTACCTATCAAGACTCAAGGATAATAGGAATATTATGGCTCAGGATAATTGGGAAGATGATAGAAAAGAGTATAAATGTCGAGATTGATTACATCAAGGAAACAGTGATTCTGAACATAATAAGGCTGTTGTATACCTGAACTCTCATTGATTATGACAATATGCACAAGACCTGTACAAGCTCAAGTCAAATTATAATCCTAGATTGAACAGGGAAGGTGACCACAAATTCCTACCTCTAGCTGAGAGGCTATTGACATTTGATATCTACTGGGGAATTAGAGTCAATTTTCATTAAGATTGTGACCAGTGGTATGTTGAACATACTCCAGGAGGACAGGCCTCATCCACTGAAATGGTCAGCCAACACAAGAACATAAGCTGAGGTTAAACATAAAAATGAGAGAGAGAGAGAGAGAGAAAGAGAGAGAGAGAGAGAGAGAGAGAGAGAGAGAGAGAGAGAGAGAGAGAGAGAGTGAAGTTTAAAGGGTAGGGTACATAGTGATATAGTTGGCAATACATTTGGAATGGGTTGAAGGAAGAAGGGGTGAATATGATTACAACACATTTATTACATTTTCAAAGAATTAATAAAATATAATTTCAACATATGGCATTTGCAATAAAATTATTTTTAAACTTTGAGCTAAAGTTAATTTTGCAACCTTATAACATATGCAAATGAAAATTACCATTTACAGCCACTTAAAAATTAAATACTTAGGTTTAATTTGAAAAAAGGTATGTGCTGGTCCAGTAACTCAGATCTATAAAGTGCTAATGGATGAGATAGAAGATCTAGAGCAAAATGTTAAAGCTTTGATTGAAAGAATCACCAAGGTAACATTTTGCTCAGAATTATATATATGCAAAGCTACCTTCATAATTTCAGCAGCATAGCTCATAGATACTAGAGAGATGCATAACAATGGAGAAAACAAGTCAGTGAGAACAGCTAAAAATACTTTGGAAAAGAATAAATGGAAGGAATTGTATTACCTGAGATTATAAACCAGCATTAATCATGTCAACATGTAACTGATAGGTGTAAAATATGTAAACAACCAAAGAAGAACTAAAAATAGACTATATAGTCAACAGACTTTTGGCAATGTACTCAAAGCAACTGAGTAGATAAAAATGTAGCTTTCTAACATTTGGCGTTAAAATAATATGACGTCGTTAGGATGTTTTTTGAAGTTAGCCTTGCCCTTAATGTATCTTATAATAGGTATTTCAGATAGATTCAGTTCTAAATATAAAATATAAAAGCATAAATGCTTTAGAAAAACTTAAGAGAAGGGCTGGAGGTATAGTTCAGTGGGGGAACCCTTGCCTAGCATGCAAGAGGCCCTAGGTTCAATTCCCACTATGAAAATAAAAAGGCTATCACACAGATCTTGGTAGTCACCTTGAGGTTAGTAAAGAATTTTAAATCCTGAACCCAAAATTATGAACTATAAAAGGAATTATGGATAAATTTAACTTCCTTAAAGCTAATAATGCTTGACTGTCAAAGACATAGGAAAATAAAAGGACTTTGAATTCTGGGACAGATTATCTGCACATCAAATAACCATCAAAGGATTTTTAATTTGAAAATTTTCCTAAACTCAATACCAAGCCAAATCTGAACATACCCATTTCACTAGAAAGGATATATGCATGGGCAAATAAAAACAAGTTCAACATCATTATACTGCATGTAAATAAAAATTAGTTTAAATATAAAATTCCCTAATATCTCTGCAAAGTATCCTGGAATATTTTTTATCAAGTTACATATATATTTAATCATATTTTCTAGTAAGAATCTTTTAAGAGTTTACCCTCCAAAATGCAAACCTTTGTTTGCAATGAACACAAACTAGAAAAAATACAAGTATACTTTGATAAATGGCTAAATAAATCATGGTATATAAATAAAATGAACTCATAACACAAAAAGTAATGATAACTATAAACAAGAAATTGAACCTGATCTAAGCATTTTTTGAGTGCAAAATAACAATCTCTAAATGTACTTTTATTTTCATTTACATGAAGTTCTTAAAATTAGGATACAGTAAATGAAGAAAACTCAGTGGCTTCCAGGGACAGTTAAATGGAAGTATAATTACAAGAAGTATATAACTAGGCCATTTGAAGTGTTATTGGAGAAAGCTGTACACTAATTTTAACTTTGGTTATAAAAATCTATAGGTTTTATTTCAATAGTAGTAAAATACCCAAATTTACCCCATAAAAAAAGCAAAAACAAGAGACTGCGTATTAAAACTGAACATATTAGATTGTAGTTTTATAAATTAATTTTTAAAATGGTTTAACTGAGGTAGTATTACATCACTTTCCCTCTCCATTTTTCCCCATCCCCTCCCAATTGTTTTGCTCAAATTCTTCCCATTTCTTCCTGTTTCAAGTTAAGTTTCTTTTTTTCTTTGTTATTGTTACATACATGTATGTATTTATAAATGCACCCTAATGAGTTTATTTAGTGTTGTTTGTATGTTTTTTTTCTTTTTTTTTCTTTTCTTTTTTTTTTTTTACCATTCAGTATTAGATAAGCAAGTAAAATGCCATTCCTATGTAAGAATATTTCTGCCTCTCACAGCAGATGTTAACTGCCTGTGGTTCTTCATCCAGGGGAGGGGCTCCAGGATAATTTTCCCTATGTTGGCATATCAATTGATGTTGTCACAGTTCAGGTCTTGTTTGCTTAGACTAACATATTATTGGGATTTCATTGGTGTCACTTCCCTATCATATATAAAAGACAGACTTTTGCAGTAGACTTCCTGGTCCTTTTGGTTTTTGGAGTTTTCTATGGAAAATATCTATGCTGATTCAAAAAGAAGTTTCTCTAATGGTAGGTAAGAACTAATCTTATCTTATACCCTTACTTTTAGTTTTAGTTTGGAGGTATGTTTATTATTAGTGCAATCACTTGTAGAACCAGTGAAGAGCATTGGACACCCTGAAGCTGCAATTAAAGGACCTACTGAATTGGACTCTTAGAACCAAACTCTGTGGGAGCAGTATTTATCCTTTTTTAAAATGTGGTATGTTATTTATTTACATTTCCTAGCTCCCCTTTCCCTGTTTCCCCTCCGGAAATCCCCTATCTCATCCTCTCTCCCCTGCTTCAATAAGGGTGCCCTCCACCCACCTGCCCATTCCCTCCCACCTTCCCACCCTCGCACTCTCCTACACTGGGGCATGGAGCCTGTGCAGGACCAAAGGCCTCTTCTCTCATTGAGATCTGACAAAGCCATCTTCAGCTACATATGTGGCTGGAACTATGAGTCCCTCCATGTGTACTCTCTGGGGGGTCTGGTTGGTTGATATTATTGTTCTTCCTATGGGGTTGCAAACCCCTTCAGCTTTTTTAGTCCTTTTTCAAACTCCTCCATTGGGAACCCCATGGTAAGTCCAGTGGTTGGATGCCAGCTTCTGTATTTGTCAGTCTCTGGCAGAGCCTCTAAGGAAACAGAGATATCAGGCTTCTGTCAGCAAGTACTTTTTGGCATTAGCTGTAGTGTCTGGTTTGGTTTCTGTATATGGGATGGATCCCCAGGTGAGTAAGCTATCTCCCAAGCCCTTAAGCTGATATCTTTAGAAGTTGGGCCAAAAATCCCTAGGAACACCCTTTTACCATTTGTAATTTCTATGAATCTAAATTGATTTCAAACTATAAAGAGTTACAAGGCTTCATATTCTAGTTCCAATATATAAAAACCATAAAAGTCATCATTTCTATATTTTCACGAAATATCAGTAAAATTGAAAGTCAATTCTATTTTTGAGACTGAGTAAAGGACTCAGGCTAACAAGGTCACAGGGCCAACTGCTACTCTGAAGTCAGGAGAACCAGGCACATTCAGAAAGATACAATGATTTGCTTCCCTGGAGCAGAAACTACTGGAAGCCATGGGGGCAGAACCAATTACTTTACTAGTAATGTTGACAAATTACTGTAGGATGAATGCAGACCAGTCTAAAATTGCAAAACTCCTGAGAGTGGCAATCATAGAGGGGACCTCAGACGTTTGCAGGTTTTTGGTCTAGGGATGTCACCAGATTCTTATGATGGGTATCTGAAATAAGTTCCCTCATGTCTCTGCCAAGAGGAAGGAGACTGTTCTTTCTTGATCTCTCTACTTAACAGGCTTACTCGCCAGGGTAACATAGAAACTTTATGTTACTAAGGATAATTACTTGGAATTACCAGTCAACTCCAGTGATTTTTATCTTTCTTGTCTCCATTAAGAAAAAATAAATAACATCGTCAACATAATATAGGGCTCCAAATCTACTGATTGGCAATGATGCTGGCACATGAGTAAACAAAGGACTGAGTTAGCTATTAGGATGATAATGTTGTGGTTGTAATATTACCTGGAAACAGATCCACTAAAACACTAAAAGCTAATCGGGAAAACTTCTAGAGCCCTTTTTCCAAGCTGATATCATACCATCATAGCCAAAGCCCCTACTATAAATCTGGACTTACAGCTAATAGTTCCGAAAACCAAAGATGCTATCAAAACCAATACAAGGAGATCTAAAAGCAAAGAGAGGAGACAAAGTCTAAGATACCAACAGAATTTAAAGGCTTTTTACACTTAATGCTGCCACAAACATTAAACACAGGCTGACTCCTAGCGGTGTTAATGTCAAGCCTTGTGATAACAGAACATTTCCCTTAGTACATAACACTAATACACATATGGATTTCAGTGAATTTTTAAGAAGAATATATCCTAAGAAAGAAAAATCTAAAAGCATAAAGCAATGTTCAGAATTAGAGCCCAGGCTCAGGCTGCTTTTAAAACAAAAAAAGGTAAGATTGTTATAATCAGTTTTTCCTCTTTTTTTTTTTTGACTGTGTTAGTTAATGTTGAATCCTGTTTTACCCTCTAGCAGAAGGAAGGATGAGAAAGGATTGAAAATTCACAAAGTGTCTCAACTATGGAGTGAATTCAAGATAAGCCTAAAGAATTGTGAGGTCTGATATCAAAAGAAAAGTAAAAGGAGAGCTAGGAATATAGTTCTGTCAATGACAGAGAGCTTGCCTAACATGCCTGAGTCCTTAAGTTCAATCCTCAGTATACATTCTTATGAAAAAGAAATAAGACAAGGAAGATAGTTCAGCTGCTTTAGGCATTTAACCACTAGAATCTATATGACACCCATACAGCCATAGTGACACATGGCATTCATATGATGGGTAGACAGACAGATGGACAGACAGACAGATAAGATAGATAGATGTAATGGAAATATAAATGCAATTTAAAATTTAAGGAAACATAGCCCACAAATTTAGAGACTATTTGCAAATTGTGTGTCTGATAATGTGTAGTAACTGCTAGTAGGTTCAATCAGGGCACACAAAGTTCTGTCTCCTAACCTATATTTGTGAATGTGACATCTAGGGAATGTACCTTGGAAGATAAACTTAATGACAGCTCTTTAAGCAGGGGTACCTTGAGTTACAGTAGGCTCTAAACTCCTGTGAAAAAGCCAGACAAGAAACAGAAGTGAGTTAGGTAAAGGTGGACACAGATTGGTGTTATGGTTTATAAGCCAAAAATGTCATTAATTGCTGGGTAACCATTGGGAAATAGGAGAAAAATATGGGATAGCTGTTGTTCTGAAGCCTATGAAATGAAGTGAGCCTTGTGAGTCCCTGATTTCACATTTGACCTCCATATATGTGAGAAAACTGATTTCTTTAGCTGTAAACTACCCAGTATGTTATAGTGGCTCTGGTAAACAAACCTGTAAGTCTATTTTTAAAATGAACAAAATTGTATGAACAAATATCTCAGAAAAGAAGAAATATGATGGGGAGTTAACATATGAATAGATGTGCAACATAATTTGACATTAGAAAAATCCATTATAACAACTATTTTTCAGCCTACTCCAAATAGAAAACACTAAAAACAATTCCTGGTGAATATGAAACTGGCTACTGAGAAAAAAAGATTTAGAATCCTGATATGGTGGTAGTACCTATAGATTCAGCTTCCTGGAAGATGACACCAGAGAATTTTGAGCTCTGGTCAGCTGGAGTACAGAGGAACCTGTTACAAGCTCCACAATATCACTAAAACAGAGACAAATGATTGAACAAAAGAAAGGAAAAAAAGGAAGTGCTATGAGAAAATGAGGGAAATTTAAATGAGGTGAGCATTTTAGAAGATTGTGTTATTTTGATACATGTTTATTAGTTTATTACAATGTTTTAGATTAATGGACTGACAATAAGCTAAAGTGAATACTAAGAGAAAAAAACAAGAGTGATGAACACTGAGATACCTCAGCAGATAAAGTTGCTTCCTGCCAAGCTTGAGCAGCTAATTTCCACCCCCTGGTTGAACCTACATGGTAGAAGAGAAGCAACTATCAATCTTTTTCTCTGGCCTCAATACCCGTGCCTCAACGCAAGTGCACACAGGCATACACACAATAATTAATGAATGAAAAACGAGAAATTAAACTTGTAAAGGAGGTGAAAAAGTTAACCTCAAGTATTAGTGTTGGATATTTTCTATAATTACAAAACTATTTTAGTTATGTCCATTTTCAAATGAAGAACATTTATTGATATACAACATTAGTTTAACCAAAATGATTTTTATTGTCTGAGTTTACCAGCTCCTCTACTTCTAAGAATTAGCTGAGACCACAGATCTCTGCCATTGTGACTGGCTAAATAAAAGTTCATCAATGAAGCTTTTGATTTTTTTGTTTTCTTTTTGTTTGTTTGTTGTTGTTGTTGTTGTTGTTGTTGTCTGTTTTAATTTGAAACTTGCAAGGGTCATGGCAAGTTTCTGGAAGAATTTGGTTCTGACATGCAAAGTTGCTTCCTCTATCACTGAGTCCTGACTTTGTTGAGTCAGAACAACTATTAATGGGAAGAGGTCATGTGGATTCAGAATTTACTAGATCTAGTGATTCGAATCTAAGAATACCAGAACTGATGTTAGTTGAGGGAATCTGGGCAATATCCTCTAATCGTGGGAGATGGGGCCAATAAATTTCACCCCACAGCCTTTACCTTACATGTCAGTCATAGAAGAGTTCTATCTGCTCAACTGAAACTTCCTCATAGAGTAAAGCTTTTGCCACCCTGAATCAGAAGCACCAAAAATAGCTTTTTGGAACCTGCTATGAAATTTGATTAGGATCCCCCAGGGTAGAAAAAGTAGGGTTGGGGCTCTGTTCTGCCCCTCTCTTTTGGAGAAAGAATTACTGACAATTCTGTTTCTAAATTTGATACCTGGTCCATCTCCTCCTAAGACCACTGTCTTAATCAAGCCTTTGTTTATCTCCCCCTCATAGTGTCAATTCACATCCCAGTGGCTATAAAAATGAGCTGGAGGATGGCTGTGTCTAAAAAGCTATACCTGGTGATCTAACAGAAAAGCATTCTGTTCTGGTGTGAGTGGTATGGTCACTTCCTCGGGTTCCTCATTTGGACTTTTCTTTGTTGTTCAAGACAAAGATTTTTTTAATTATCTTGGTCCAGCCTGGGATCTTCATTTTCATTCCAGGTTCGTCTTGAATAATCACCAGGTGGTGGGATTAGAGGTGTGTGTCACCACGCGGCTTCGTCTCTTTAGTTTTGTGAGGGCCTATGATTCTTCTCTTTGCTGACTTGTAGCTGAAACTGGTCCAATATCTTGTCCTCTGGGTAAAAATTAATTAAAATTTACAGCAGATCCTTCAAAAATGTTGGAAATATCTGATACCTGTTTAACTTGTTTAAGTGAACCAAATCTGTACACTTTCATATGCAGTTTATGTATCAAAAAAAAATCCCAATTGTTTTAACAGCAAATGGCCTTACCTGTTTAAATTCTCTGCCCATCATGAAAAAATGATCAGAAGTAATTCCTTACACCAATATTATTTAATATTTCCATAAATCTCAAAACAGAAATACAGGATTAGGGATAACTTTGCACTGTGCTTCAAAGAATCAAGGGAAAATATCTATGATCATCAAGACTTAAAACAAGCTAACAAACAAAAAAGTCAATAGTAAAACTTATTTGTAGTTGGTGGGGTACATAGCCCTCTAATTGTCCCTCCAATTTGCCACTGCTTATATCTATAAGCTATTTCCTATTACACTGCACTTGTTTTAATTGACATCAATCACTGTATTCCAAACAAATAAAAAAGCATTCCTTTCAATGTTTTAAAAGTACCATACAACAACAGCATTATTTTACAACAAGCATCAAGTAAATTGACAGTTCCTGTCTCCTAGTAAGTATATACAACCCACTGAAGCACTGAAGAGATCAAATTTTCTGAAATTTCTTTACAAAAAATATTAAATAAAATAACATCATGGAGTGACACATGGAAATAAACTACACTTCGGCTGCTTGTGACTAGTGGGGGGGGAGTTTAAGATAAAATTTTGGTATATTAGATATACATGTTCATGGTTCATTCATATGATATTTTGACCACACAAATCACCCTAATAAATTCAGAATACAAAGTAAGAGTAGACTAAATTAAATTAAATTATTTGACCATTTTTCTTTAAGGGTGATTATGGTTGTTCACTATTTAGTCCTGGCTGACTCAAACTCTTTGGGATCATGTTGCCTCTGCCTCCCAAGTGCTGAGATTAGAGAATGAGCCTCCATACCCAGCTTATTTGTCTTAAATTTGCTAGGATCCTGTAAAATCTCACACCTCTCTTCTCTGATATATTCTAATCACTTAGTGTTATCTACCTTTGTCTCTCCAGACTTATTTTAGACTTTGAACTCTCTCATGGACTCTGGAAGCTGCTCTAACTCCAGTGATGTTCCTTTCTTACTGAAGGTTTATTCTTTAGAGTATTTTCTGGTACTGAAATAATATGTAAACTCCCTGTTTCTCAAATAAAAAAAAAATGAAGTCTTACTCACATTTTAGAATTGCAAAGCATGTCACAAAGATATTCTGGTATTTTATAAATTAATGTACAGATGTTGCTTTGTTTTATAGTAAATGCATGATTAAAAACTTTAAAATATATTAAATAAAATTAATTCTTAAAAAGTTATTTTATGTGTATGAGTATTTATTTGAATGTATGTATGACCTTCACATGCATGCTTTGTGCCCATATGAGTAAGAAAAAAAGTGTCAGATACTCTGGAACTAAAGTTATAGATGGTTGTGAGCTGCCATACTGATGCTTAGAATTAAATCTTGGTCAGCTGTAAGAACGGCAAGTGCTCTGAACTGTTGAGCCAACTCTCCAACCCCAGTTTCAAAATTTTTTGAATGCCATAATTAGTAAACAAAGAAATGTAAAGTGAAATAATAGTGAGACTAACATTTCATCCAAAATACTGAACAAATTCAAAACTGATCAAATAAAATTCTGGTCAGTTGAAGATGAAATACACATTATGTGACTACAAATTGATACACCATTAGCCTAGACGTGTTTCTGTAAGCCTATGATCTCAGAGACTTGAGACATTGAGGGAGGAGGATTGCTAGTTCTAGATCTTCAAAAGTTACAGAGTGAGTTAAAGCCCTAACAACTTATAAACAACTTACATTAAACTAAACTTACCTAAACTAAAATAAAAAAATAACAGAGAAGAAGATATAGTTCAATGTTAGAGAGCTGGAAACATGAAATCATGTATGCAATATTCAGTATAGAGAAAATAAGAAGATAAAGCATCATTGCACATGTTTCATTATTGATCACAAAGATTATAATCAAAATTAATTCTGATTATGAATTG
Organism: Rattus rattus; assembly: GCF_011064425.1. Taxonomy (NCBI): domain Eukaryota; kingdom Metazoa; phylum Chordata; class Mammalia; order Rodentia; family Muridae; genus Rattus; species Rattus rattus. The sequence continues at coordinate 48,360,062 of NC_046172.1, forward strand.
ATATTATTATTCAAAATATACCGGCTTTATTTAACTCAAATTTAAATGTTTCCTATTACAAATTATGTCCAATAAATATTCCAACTCTATTCATTATAAAAATAAAAACAACTTATGTTTACATCAGAAAGATATAATTGCTAGTTAAAGCAATTTCTAAACTTATGGTATATACACAGTTTAGAATGCTATAGAAAGTATAAGGTGAATGAATCCACACTTACACACATGCGCACACACACACACACACACACACACACTGTCCTGCCTTAGCTTTATTAAGGTAAAAGGGGAAGAACTGAAAAATATATCCATTACCCAAGTAGGTCAAAAAATACAGATGTTTTTACTAGGAAGCAAAAACCCAGCCTATATTTTAAAATAACATGCTCAGTATTTAAATTATCATTGCCCATAAGTTAAATTGATTTATAAACTAGGAAGTGGACTCTCATTAGACACTGAATCTGTCAACACATTGAATTGGGATTTTATAGCCTCCAGAATTTTGAAACATAAATTTCTGGTTACTAGAATGATAAGACCAGGAATCTTCCTTACCTTGTGAGGGTACAATTAAAAGATTGTAAAGTGGAAAGAGAAGCCTCACAATGAGCTCAGTCCATCTAATCTCAAAATTGTCAACTTGGAGAACTGTCAGAAATATTTCTTGCTTAAGAAAGGTGTATAGCAATTTGTCAATAAACCGCTGAACTAAGTTACTCATCAAGTCATTTTTTCATAATGGCAGTACTAAGATTTTAAATTCACATAAGCAAAGATTCTTGTGCATTTTTGCATTTCAGGTACTAACAAGAGCTTTCTAAATGTTAATACTCAGTTTTGATTTAGAAACATATAAGACCCTAAGAAGGAAGCCTAAAATTTTGTGAATTAATTTCGTCTTAATTCTTGAATAAAGTAAGTATAGCCATATATTATAGACTGAATAGTTAGGACTTTTGTTTACACTTCTTGATAATTATAGTGCTGCATTCTCTCACATTTCAGAAAACTACTTTCTTATTATGGTATTTTTATAAATCATTAAAATATATTATAAAATATGTTCTAATTTATTTTGAAGAATAATGAAATATAGTTAAATGCTATTGACAGAAAATAATGTACAATGCCATTAATAAACTTAAGTTCGAAGGGTTTGTAAGCTGAAAGGGGGAATACGTCCGAAACTCATGGAAGAACAAAGAACACAATAGAACTATAACATTACAAATATGTTGTCTCTAGATCTTTCTTGATCTTCAACTACTTAGAATGTAGGCATCTCAAAATGATAAATGATTTGGACATTACTAATTTGGTGTGGGGGAGCAATAAGACACAGCTGTTGGAATGTACATTGATTATAGCTGTGAATGAACTGGGGTTTGGCATTTCTCTTCCTCATCTCCATACCATTGTGGAAAGCCACTGAAAAAAAAATATACATTTTAGCTAAAATTTCAAAGCATTTCGTCTAACTGGTTTAATATTGGGCTTGGTGATGGCCACAGTAATGTTCTGGAACTCTTCTGTTTAAGGAAAACAAACAAACAAACAAACAAATAACAACCAAACCAAAATCAAACAAGAAAAACTCCCTCAGATTCCTTCCTTCTTTGAGATTTTAAGACATATTCCCACAGACTTACTTGAGCTTTCTTAAAGGTGACAGAAACATCAGCCTCTGTGGAATTGACAGTAATATTGTGGGAAGAATTCTGTTAGAATGCCTGGAGAGGCCTTTTGTTGGTTCCAAGATAGAACCTCTTTACTTCTCTTACTCCTCTCTTTGTTCCTCGCTTCTCTGCTCTCTTCCACTCTGTCCATGTCTTCCCCCCAAACACCTTCTCTCCACGTGCTCATGGTGGGCCTTTCCTCTCTTCTACTCTTCTCTCATTAAAACTCTCCACCTGGAAAAAAGGAACCTCTTAGCTTGATTACATGAGTTAGTCTTAAACCAAGGGCTTCATTGTACTAGTCTGGAAATGTAGGTTAAGTACAGGACTTTCTGAGTTGTGTAGATTTGCAGAGTTGAAAGTACAGATATATAAAGGGCAGCAGAAGTGGAAACTGTATTTTTTTTATTTTGGTTTTCCATAGGTCCTTTTGTTTGTATTTTTTTTTTAAGAAATCATAGTAGCACATCGATTGTTCAGTGATGAGCAGAGCTGCCTTCCAAGAAAGCAGACAATACTCATCCTTACATCTATTTCCTTTTTCTTTAGTAGTAGGATTTGATCTAAGAGCCTTTGACATGCTAAGCAAGTGTTTACAACTAAACTTTCACCCCTATAAAGCTAAGCAACTCAGAAAGCCCTATAATTAAACTTCTACAATTTGAGACTGGTAGAAGGAAGATGCTCTTTGTTTAAGACTAATTAATGAGGGGTTGGGGATTTGACTCAGTGGTAGGGCGCTTTCCTAGCAAGCGCAAGGCCCTGGGTTCGGTCCCCAGCTCCGAAAAAAAAAAGACTAATTAATGTAATCAAATGGAAAGGTTCTAACCTGGCCCCAATAAAAGGTCTCTACCAGCATTCAAAGGGAATTCTTCCCTCTACACATGAGTTATAGCACCAAATTTTTACATTATTTTCCTTTAGTTTTGTCTTTGAAGCAAAGTCGAACTATTCTTCAACTTCCTGCTTAATTTGTCTTCAAATGTTTAATTCGCTAGCCTCAACCTTCAGAATCCCTGACACTACAGGTAGGTATTGAAATGTCCTGTTCACCTTTAAGCAACCCAAACACAGTGGGTGCTGGTCTTGGTAAATGGAAAGTTAAATAAAACAATTAAAACATAAAGAATGGAAAGAGATCTATTACATAGCAGAAAACAAGGGGAAGGGAATCATTTCCAAGGCAATGCTCTCCTGGAACAAGAGATGAATTTATTAGCAAGGTCCATGGCTATTCATATGGAGTGGGCCAATTTTTAAGCCTGCTCATTTTAGGAGTACATTTCTAAGCATTCTCAATTTGTACCATGGCGTTATAAGAGAAAATAAAACATGGAAATTATTAAAATGTAATAGCATAGGAATGTATTTCTGAGGGTGCCTACTTTGTTTAGTTGTTAACATATCTGTTAATAATTTTGATTCTATTTTCTACAGCAACAATTCCAGCACATATGTCAATGACCTTCCATTTGTTAGGCTTCACAAGAGAAATTAAGAGATAATCCTTGTTCAGAGCTAGAAAGTCCTACTAAGAGGGGAAGAAATCCATGAAAAGAAAATACTCTTTTGTTGCCTGTGGGAAATTCCCTGGACTCTGAGAAGAGCCTGTGACCTGATCATACCTGGCTTGATGTCAAGCATTTATTTCCCTGAAATGTTAGAAGGAAATTTTTATAGACAATGACTAACAATCATTCCAAAATTCCTAAGCCTGTCAGACTAAACAAAGCATTTTAAAGTCCCCTACTATCGGATATTAAGACTCAATCACAAGACACTCTCCATTTCTAACTACAGATTTCTTTCTGGGTTTTCCATTAAAAGTTCAATCTTTTAGTTCTGGACAGATCCTTTGGGAAGATGTCCACTGGTCAATACTCTCAAAGTCTCATCGTATCCAACACCCACTTGAATTTAAAATTGAGTTACACTAAAGAGTTTCCCAATGCTCTAAAGTTTGAAACCCACTTGCTTCAAGATTATACTAGAAATTTTCCACTCAATTCCTCTCTCCCCATAGGCTACGTCTATCTTTTCATTTGTTCTTTTAGTTTTAACCTATCTCTTACTACAGCCCTTATATTTTATCTTAGGCTCTGAATTTCAATAAGAATAAATCTTGTTCACTATGACATTCCTTGTGCAAACACACAAATTCTAAATAAAATAGATGCTCAATAAATGAGTAATTAATAATCAAGTGGACCAGAGGTTTAATTGATAATAATGTATTTCCCTATTTTGAATAATCTATGCATGTCTGAATTCATATCTTCTGATTTACCGAACAGTAGAATGGAAGTAAATAAAGAATGCCAAAGAAGATAGGGGAAGAAATGAGTAAGGATAGTAGCAAAATTTTAACTCTTCTCACTGTTAGAGGAATGCAGAGTCTCTCCACAAAGCTCAAGCTACCCTGGAATTCACTATATAACTCAGGCAGACCTCATATCTGTGATCCTCCTGTTTCAAACTTCTATGAACTGAAAAATAAAGGTGTATGCTATATTGTCCAACTTTTCTGTTTGTTTCGTGATTCTGTAACAATGAGTTCTTTGACATTTCCAAGCAAATGTCTAATGTATTACTCTATTATCATGTTCCAAATCACAGTTGGAAGGAGTTTTTTCCATGCAAAACAATATAAATTTAATATTAAATTTCATATACAAAAAAGAATAATTAATTAACTGAGATTCTAAAACTACCCCTAACCTATAAAATCTTTGTTTTAAAAATATTAAAATACCAAATAAAATATAAATATTAAACATGTTATAATGTCCTCAGCCCCACTTTGACCTTCTGCTGCTTTATTTTTTTTATTTTTTTTTTTTATTAACTTGAGTATTTCTTATATACATTTCGAGTGTTATTCCCTTTCGGTTTCCGGGCGAACATCCCCCCCCCCCTCCCTTCTTTATGGGTGTTCCTCCCCATCCTCCCCCCCTTGCCTCCCTCCCCCCGACAATCTAGTTCACTGGGGGTTCAGTCTTAGCAGGACCCAGGGCTTCCTCTTCCACTGGTGCTCTTACTAGGATATTCATTGCTACCTATGAGGTCAGAGTCCAAGGTCAGTCCATGTATAGTCTTTGGGTAGTGGCTTAGTCCCTGGAAGCTCTGGTTGCTAAGCATTGTTGTATATATGGGGTCTCGAGCCCCTTCAAGCTCTTCCAGTTCTTTCTCTGATTCCTTCAACGGGGGTCCTATTCTCAATTCAGTGGTTTGCTGCTGGCATATGCCTCTGTGTTTGCTGTATTCTGGCTGTGTCTCTCGGGAGAGATCTACATCAAAGACGGTTTTTATTTTTTAAATTTAAAGTGAATAATAAGCCTCAGATTTTACTATGGTAGGTGAAGTTCCTGGGCATGACCCTGGAACACTCACGTACTGTACCAGCGATGTAAGTCCCACCTTCAACTCTGTCTCATACTCTTTTTTTCTCTCATCAGAATGGGAAAGTAGTAGTAAAAATGTCATGAATTTTTGTCAAAAACTCTAAAACTTTTATCTTCTGGGATTCGGTGTGCGCTTTCAGTCCCACAGAAATTTATATAGTAGAAGATCATTGTAGATATCCCAGGTATTTTTTAAAACAAATATTTGGTGATACCCTTCCTGGGATCAAGCAACATCATATATATCCCTTTATATTTGCTCGTCGGTGGTATATGAGGATTACACTCAGGATAGTTATCAGTAGGCCAACGCTAATTATACCTCTTTAATCATTCACTCTTGTATCAGGGCTTAGTATTAGCTTGCTGACATAATATATGTGCCTGTTCAGATTCACTGCCTCCCAGAAGTTGAGGCTTTCTCTAGTATCTTAGGAGAGTGATAAAGTGTTTCCTTTTTAAATTCTGGTTACATTTCTCAACATTTCTGCTTGCATAATAGACTTAATATACATAATTTCTATAAGTAACTAATATACCAACATCACCTCATCTATAGGATTATTGAGATATTCTCAGTGGTTTCAAGATTGTGGTGGTTTGAATAAAAATGGCCTGCACAGGCCCATAGGGATTGGCACTATTAGAAGTATGGCCTTGGGCTGAAGAGATGGCTCAGTGGTTAAGAGCACTGTCTGCTCTCCAAGAGGTCCTGAGTTCAAATCCCAGCAGCCACATGGTGGTTCACAATCATCTGTAATGAGATCCGATGCCCTCTTCTGGTGTGTCTGAAGACAGCTACAGTGTACTTACATATAATAAATAAATCTTAAAAAAATTTGTTTTTAAAGAAGTGTGGCCTTTTGGAGTAGGTGTGGCTTTGTTGGGTTGGTGGTGCCACTGAAGGCAAGTTTCGAAGTTTTGGATGCTAAAGCCCTAACCATGAGTCTGTCTCTTCCTGCTGCCTGCACATCCAGATGGAGAACTCTCAGAAACCTTTACACCATCATGTCAGCCTGTGTGCCACCATGCTTCCCACCAGGATGATAATGGACTAAGCCTCTGAACTGTAAGCCTGCCATAATTAAATGTTTTTATTTCTAAGAGTAGCTGTGGTCACTCTGTCTCTTCACAGGGATAGAAACCTTAACCAGGACAATTGTCTTGTGTACATACTGTCTTTCCCGTCAATGTTTTTGTAAAGCTTTAGTTGATATGGCGTATAAAACAACTATACAACTCATAGAGAGGATCCTTCTTGAATGTTGGAGCTTCTTGTATGTTTTAGAAATTGAACCATGTCAACTACCCTTAAAAAAAGCAGAGAAGACAGAGGAGAAACATACAAGTGGAATGGGCACTTTCTAGAACTTCAAGCTCTTTGCCTGTCTGAGAGCATTTTTCTTGAGCATGACATTTATTTATCATACTTTAAGGTATAATAATTTAGTGCTGGTACAACAGTCAAAGAAATAAATGATCCAGTGATTTGGAGAAGAAAATATTGTGAACATTGCTTCCTCCTTTATTGAGGTAGATAAATGGTTCTCCATTTACTCAAGCAATTTCACTGGTTTTTTTTTTTTTTTTTGGAATGGCTTTTCTGAAAGCAAAATTGTGATTCCTACTTAAAAAATTCACAACGAACTTAACCTCTGACCTGCCTGCCCTCAGTAGTTTTCCAGTGATATAGACAACAGGGTAAAAAACCAAGACAATATCCAAAATAAATGGCCTCTGTCAGAATTTTGTAATTATGAGGGCCATCATTAGTTTTCTGAAGCCAAGCAAGACCTGGAATATCTAGGCTTTGTTGTAGCCCATTGGACCTTGCCCATTGAATGTGTCAATTTTTTGCTCAGTCATGCCATCATCTTAATTTGTAATAGGTTCAAGAATCCCTATAATCTATTACTTTCATGTTAACCCTCATTTCAATGTCCCTTCCACCCTTCTAACTTGGAGAAGAATCTGAAAAGAAACTATGTTTTCTTCCTTAGTATATCCAGAAGGAAGGAAAGAAAGCACTCCAAGAGGCTCTTTATAGCTTGTGGTAATTCCAGTACCCATTCTCTACTCAGGTTCTTAGCTGGCACCTGGTAGGGCCACCAACTTCAACTGACCTAAGATTTTAAGCTGTAATGAGAAAAACCTCATCTCTGAAATTGCAAAAGATAAATGTAAAGATATTACTTCCACAAATCTACCTCACTATCCCCTTGAGTTCACACCATAAGAAAGGCTCTAGTTCTACTTTTTCTACTTTTGAACTCTGTTGCTTGTCCTTCAGAACTCCTATTATGGCCTGAGACCTATTCACCTAAGTTTGGCATTTTGTTCCTTATGAGGAGCAATGGGTATAATTAAACAAGTTGTGACTGCTATAAGACTTTCAGGAATCTATAGGGCCTTTTCACTTTGAGATATTTACATTAATTGATGTTATAGCCTAGAAATAAATACTTTGATTATCAAAATTCTTGATTCCATCTAAATACCATCCCACCTAAGCCCTTTCTGGCTTGACAGCTTGGGGTGAACTCCACATAAGTCTGTCATTATTTGGGCATGTAAATGGTTCTCTGCTGTCTCAACATACTTACCTTTACTTTCATTAGGTCCTGCAATTCTGTAGATTGCAATTTCCCACCTGGTTAAACAATATTTCCTTCTTGATTTTCAAAGAGAATCCAGAAAGTGATAAAAGAGACATTGTACTAGCAATCTACTTTAAAGGGTAGAGCAGGCTTCCTCTTATTAGGGTTGTTGCATTAATACTTCACAAAATGTCTTTACATAAACATCTGTCAGGAGTTATGACTCTTCACTGTGCTGACATAACAATGTACCTTTCACTTTCCTAAGAGCCAGAGCTAAATATAACCCAGGGTATATTCTATCTGGCCCTCAAATTATGGGCCTTTCAGATTTGATAGCCAATGCTGTATGTGGTGGTTTGAATAAAATTGGCCTACATAGTCTCATATATTTGATACTTGGATTAAAATAAAACTGTTTTAGAAAAAAATAGAAGGTGGGGCTTTGTTTGAGGAGTAATGTCACTGGAGGAGGGCTTTGAAGTTACAAAGTCCATACAGTTCCCAGCTCTCTCCCTCTCTCTCTCTCTCTCTCTCTCCCTCTCTCTCTCTCCTCTCTCTCTCTCTCTCTCTCTCTCCTCCTCCCTCCTCCCTCCTTATGTATAAAGATGTAAGCTATCAACTGTTCCAACTCCAAACTTTTCTGTCTTCCTGTTGGCATGTTTGAAACTGTAAACCCTAATATAACCTATCTTCTATGAAGTACTTTGTCTCTTCACAGCAACAGTTGAGAGTATCTAATTCAGAAGTTGGTAGCAGGAGTGAGCTATTGCTGTGACAAGTATGGTTTATTACTTTCTAGAGTAATGTGGATGATATTGGGAATTAAGACCAGGAAAGCAGTTGAAAGTTTGAAGGAGGAGATAATGGGCCATCCTCTTAGTAGCATAATAATACTGGAAACAATCTAAATATGCAGGGCCAGTTCAAGAGATTTCAGAGGGAAACAATATTAGTAAGTAGGACACAGTTATGGCATTCTAACAAAGAATGTGGACATTTTTTTGCCATTGTCATATGAATCTGCCTCAGGCAAAATTGAAATATTTTAGACTAATTTTTCAATAGGGGAGGTTTCAAGACTGTGTTATATGTGTAGTTAGTGATCACCCTCATGGAGATCTTAAATAAAAGGAATCATGGCAAAAAAAATAAAATAAACAACTTGAAGAGATAAATAGTACCAGGAATTTATTTGTGGAGCCATGTCTTGGGCTCAAAGAGACAAAAAGTTTATCAAGGTCTGATGCTAAATGGAAATAAAGAGCAGGCTGCTCTCAGGGCAACACTATACCCAATGATGCTTCCAAGCTATATAAAGAAAATGCCTAAGAAATCTTCTGCAATGAAAATGAGGGAAAGTTAATTCATCAAAGGAAAGCCACAAATCAAAGTTTAATTAAATGTAATTCAAGAACAGGTCTATATTTCATTCCAAGCAGGTATCCTATCTTGGCAGCATCACCACCATTGTTCTGACTTTAGAGTTGTGAGTATACAGGAGTTCCTGGAATCTTTCTCCAGGTTAAGGAAAGTTGATGATCCCAGGCTTGTGGCAGGGAGTCCCTGTATAGAGGCTAAGGGAAGACACTGTGAAGTTGTGAAAGAGAAGCCTCAGTTGTGATGGAGACCTAAAGAGATTGAAAGTGTGATAGCCATTGATATCTACCAAGGAGAACTATGCAGTAGGTATAAGAAGCTCAAGAGAGAGAAAAGTGTGTTGTAGTCAGCAAAACTGGAAGGGAAGAACCATCGAAGACCTTGGACATCAGACACCTGAAAACAGAATTGAAAGTTTACCCTGCTGGGTTTTAATCTTGCTTAATTCAGTATTTCCTCATCATTTTCATTTCTCCCTTTGAAATAGTAATGTATACTCTCTGCCACTGTGTGTTGGAAGTACATAATTTGTTTTCTGAATTTGATATCACATAGGATTACAATTAAGACATTGTTTTGAGTCTCAAAAGAGACTTTGAACTTTTTAACAATGTTGAGATTGTGAAATATGATACATGGGGTGTTTTTTATAGTAAATGAGTCTTATATTATGATATGACTACAAGGTTCTGAAGGCCAGGGAGTGTAATATAATGTTTTACTGAAAATGGTCAATTGTTTGAATGCTTAGTCCCCTGTTTGTGGAGGTGTTTGGGAAGGATTTGAAAGTGTGGTTCTGTGGGAAGAGGTGTGTCACTGAGGATAATTTTTGAGGTTTCCCGTTAGCATCCCCACTTCACATTCTGCCTGTGTATCAGATATAAGCTGCATGGCCACAGTACCGTACACATATGCCTGGATACCTGCTACTATCCTTCTTGCCATAATGCCTGTGGATTGATCTTGTGAAGCTGTAAGTAATAATAAAATCTTTTTTTCTATAAGTTGTTTTTGTCATGGCATCTCATCACAGCAATAGAAAAGTAACTTAGCATTGGATTTTTATTGGACCTTTCTCATTTATTATGGACTATTGATCTTATACAAGATCATTATCTTCATAACTAGAAGGCACAGATCTCTGATCTGTACTGGTTGGATGTCAAATATGGTTCAGTACTGTCAAATAATCCAAGAATGTCAAAGTATAAAACCTCAGGTAGTCAATATCTATTAATGAAATTCTCTTGGCCCCTCTAGCTTCTCCTGTAGTATTGTCCTCAAACCTTTTAATGGGTCTTTTGCTTAATATTACAGAAACCCTGACACTCTTCCATGGGAGCTTTTTTATCTGTGCTAATCTGATAGTAGTCTAGTTCAGACCAATTCCTTCGCTTCTCTAAAAATTGAGTGGCAGAGATTTAGGAAGCTAATATACATCATCCTCATATGGAGTCTCTTAGAGATGGGATCAGGGGCATGGTTTTAAAGATATATAAATAGCCTCTCTTTTATGTGTGCAAAAGTAATTAAATAGATATTCCCTTTGGGTTGGATGTGGCCATTGCCATCTTACATAAAAATGGCTGTGATGTTCTTCACAAAGTCATCATGAGTTTGAAACTACTAATATTCTCTTGTGGAGGTGGAAAGGAGGGTTATAAATTCCATGAAGCATAAGAAGCTTAAGAACAATCCTTCAGGGGACTCTTCTACTTTCCTTGTTATACCTGAGGCAGACAACACACCATAATGTTGGGGATTCCTCAGTAGTATAGCTTTCAAGGAGTTGCTCTGGTGATGTTTTGGATCGATGATACTTCTATACATAACACCAAAAAGTTAAAATGAAGAGGTAGATCTATATACACTTCACAGCATGTTACTGATTTCATTTTAGTCAACAGCAGAACAGTATGCACAACAGCATGAGGATGTGTTAAGAATTCAATGCATTTCTCTGCTTATCATAAAGAAAAAGTCCCAAAATACAAAATAATAACTGGAAAATATTTTTTTTTTTAGTTTTTAGTGACTGAGTTTTAGAGGAAGAAAATTATTTACCTATTTTTCTAGAAAATAGGACAACATAAGCCATGTTTATGTGGGGATGTGTCTTAGGATTTCTATGGTTATGATAATGCATAATTACAAAAACATGAGATGCAAAGGACTTATCTCAGTTTACAACTCTCTTACAACTTCATCCCTGAGGAAATTTAGCACAAGAACTTAAGGCAGAAAACTGGAGGCAGGAACTGAAGCAAAAGACAAGAAAGGATTCTGTTTTCTGGATTGTAACTCATGGTTTGGTTATTATGCTTTCTCATAAAACACGGGAGCACCTGCCAACTGTGGGTAACACTGACTGTAGGGAACTGGTCCTTCTCAGAACAACCACCAACACACAAACAAACAATGAAAAATTTCCAGGCTAATCTGACTTGTCTGCAGTCCAATGTGCTGGAAGCGCTTCCTCAATTGAGCTTCCTTTTCTCAAATACCTTTAGCTAATATCAATCTGACATAAAACTAGTCAGCATGGTTTGTGGTGTCGTATGGGAAGAGATGTGTGTTTGTGTGTGTGTGTGTGTGTGTGTGTGTGTGTGTACACATACACACAAGTGTATACAATGCAACTGGAGATTAGAGAACACCTTCAGATATATTTCCTCAGGAGTCAGGCCTTAATTTATTTTCCTTTTACTCTGATAAAATACCATGAAAAAAATATCAAGTATCCATAGGTGTGTGGATTTATTTCTGGGATAGTGATTCAATTCCATTGATCAACATGTCTGTTTCTGTCCAAATGCCATGTGATTTTTTTATCACTATTGCTCAGTAGTACAGCTTGAGGTGAAAGATGATGATTCCTTTAAAGGGGAATTTATTGTTGAGTATTGTTTTGGCTATTCTGGGGAATTAGTTTTACCATATGAAGTTAAGAATTGCTCTTTCGCAGTCTATAAAATTGTGTTGGAATTTTGGTGGGGCTTGTATTGAATTTGGAAATTGCCATGGGTAAGATGGCCGTTTTCACTATGTTAATCCAACTTATTGATGAGCATGGAAAATATTTCCATCTTCGGATATGTTCTACAATTTCTTCCTTCAGAAACTTGAAGTTCTTGTCATATATATCTATCATGTGCTTGATTAGTTACACCAAACAATTTTATATTATTCTTGAATATTGTGAAGAATATTGTTTCTTATTTTTTAATTGGATATTACTTTTTTACATTTCAAATGTTTTTCCTTTTCACAGTTTCCTGTCCATAAGCCTCCTATCTCATCCCTTCTCCCCATTCTTCTACGAGGGTTTACCCGCAACCAACTCCTATCCAGCCACCTGCACTGACATTCCCCTACAATGGAGGGGAACATTGACAGGACCCAGGGCTTCTCCTCCCCTTGGTGCCCAACAAGGATATTCTCTGCTACACATGCAGCTGGAGCCATGGATCTGTCCATGTTTACACTTTGGGTGGTTGTTTAGTCCCAGGGAGATCTGGTTGGTTGGTATTGTTGTTCTTAAGGGGTTACGAGTCCCTTCTGCTCCTTTGGTCCTTTCTTTGTCTCCTCCAATGAGAATTCCATTCTCAGTTCAAAGGTTTGCTTCTAGCATTTGCATCTCTGTTTGTCATGCTGTGGCTGAGCTCTCAGGAGACAAGTATATCAGGCTCCTGTCAGCATGCACTTCTTTGATTCATTAATGCTTTCTAGTTTCAGTGGCTGTATTCATATGCAATGGACCCCAGGTACAGCAGTTTCTGAATGGCCATTCCTTCAGTCTCTGCCCCAAACTTTGTCTCCATACCTCATCCTATGAATATTTTTATTCTCCTTTTTGAGAAGAACTGAACCATCTGCACTTTGGTAGTCCTTACTATTGAGCTTCATGTAGTCCGTGGATTGTATCTTGGGTAATTCAAGGTTTTGGGATAATAATTACATATCAGTGAATACATACCATGTGTGTTTTTTGTGATTGTTTTACCTGACTCAGGATCATTTTTCTAGTTCCATCCATTTGCCTATGAATTTCAAGAAGTCATTGTTTTTTATGATAGCTGAGTAGTATTCCATTGTGAAGATATACCATAATTTGTGTATCCATTTCTGTTGAAAGACATCTAGGTTCTGTCTAGCTTCTGGCTATCATAAATAAGGCTGCTATGAACATAGTAGAGCATGTGTCCTTGCTATGTGTTGGAGCATCATTTGGGTATATGCAGAAGAGAAGTATAGCTGGGTCCTGAGGTAGTACTACATTCAATTTTCTGAGAAACCTCCAGACTGATTTCCAGAGTGGTTTTACCAGTCTGCAATCCCACCAACAATGGAGGAGTGTTACTCTTTCTCCATATCCTCTCCAGTATTTGTTGTCAACTGAGTTTTTGATAATAGCCATGCTAACTGGTATGAGGTGGAATCTCAAGGTTGTTTTGATTTGCATTTTCCTCATGACTAAGAATGTGGAACATTTATTTATGTACTTCTCACTCATTCAATATTCCTCAACTGAGAATTATTTTTAGCTCTGTACCCCATTTTCAGTAGTGTTATTTTATTCTCTGGAGTCTAAATTATTGAGGTCTTGTATATTTTGGATATGAGCCCTCTAACTGATGTAGGATTAGAAAAGATCCTTTTCCAATCTGTTGGTTACCTTTTTCTCCTAATGACAGTGCCCCTTGCCTTACAGAAGATTTGCAATTTTATGAGGTCCCATTTTTCAATTCTTGTTCTTAGAGAATAAGTCATTGGTGTACTGTTCAGAAAAATTTCCCCAGTGCCCATGAGTTCGAGGCTCTTTGCCACTTTTTTCTTCTATTAGTTTGAGTGTATCTGGTTTTAAGTAGAGGCCCTTTATTCACTTGAATTTAAGCTTTGCACAAGGTGATAAGAATAGATCAATTTGCATTCTTCTGCATGCTGACCTCCAGTTGAACCAGAACCATATGTTGAAAATGTGATCTTTTTTCTTTTAAGTGTGCTGACAAGCTTCTAAAGTATGTTGTTTCCAGTTTGTCTTTGGAGGCACTCAGAGCTTTGAGGTTTCCTCTTAGCAGGGCTGTCATTGTGTCCCATGTGTTTGGGTTTATTGTGTCTTCATTTTCATTAAATTCTAAAAAGTCTTTAATTTATTTCTTTATTTCTTCCTTGACCAAGTTATTGAGAAGAGCACTGTTCAACTTCTTTGTTTATGCTGACTTTTTTTCATTTTTGTTTTTATTGATGACCAGCCTTAGTACGTGGTGATCTGATAGGGTGCATGGAATTATTTCAATATTCTTGTGTCTGTTGAGGCCTGTTTTGTGACAGATTATATGGTCAGTTTTGGAGTGTGGTGCTGAATAGAAGGTATATTCTTTTGTTTTAGAATGAAATGTTCTATAAATATCTGTTAAATCCATTTGGTTTATAACTTCTGTTAGTTTCTCTATGTCTCTGTTTAGTTTCTGTTTCCATGATCTGTCCATTTATGAGAATGGGTTGTTGAAATCTCCCATTATTGTTGTTTGAAGTAAAATGTGTGCTTTGAACTTTAGTAAGGTTTATTTTACAAATGGAGGTGCATTTGGAGCACAGATCTTCAGGATTGAGAGTTCATCTTGTTGGATTTTTCCATTGATTAATATGTAGTATCCTTCCTTATCTTTTTGGGCTGAAAGTTGATTTTATTCAATATTAGAATGGCTACTCCAATTTGTTTCTTGGAACCATTTTCTTGGAAAATCATTTTCTAAAAAAAATGTTTTCTAGGCTTTTACTCTGAGATATGTCTGTCTTTGTCACTGAGATGTGTTTCCTGTATGCAGAAAATCCTGGGTCCTCTTTATGTATCCAGTCTCTTAGTATATGTCTTTCTATTGGAGAATTTATTCCATTGATGTTAAGAGATATTAAGGAATAGTGACTGTTGTTCCTTGTTATTTTTGTTGATAAAGGTGGAATTAAGTTTGTATGCCTCCCCTCTTTTGGGTTTGTTGCAAGATTACAGTTTTACTTTTTCTAGGGTGTAGTTTCCCTCATTGTGTTGGAGTTTTCCATCTATTATCCTTTGGAAGGGCTTGATTTGTGGAAAGATATTGTATAAATTTGGTTTTGTCATGGAATATCTTGGGTTTCCCCATCTATGTTAATTGAGAGTTTTGCTGGATAGAGTAGCCTGGGCTGGCCTTTGTTTTCTCTTAGGGTCTGTATGACATCTGGCCAGGATCTTCTGGCTTTTATAGTCTCTGGTGAGAAATCTGGTGTAATTCTAATAGGTCTAACTTTATGTTACTTGACCTTTTTCTGTTAAGGCTTTTAATATTCGTGTGTGTGTGTGTGTGTGTGTGTGTGTGTGTGTGTGTGTGTGTGTGTGTATGTGTGTGTGTTTAGCGTTTTGACTATTATGTTTTGGGAGGAATTCCATTTCTATGTTCAATGTATTTGGAGTTCAGTAGGCTTCTTGTACATTTATGTGCATTTCTTTAGTTTAGAGAAGCTTTCTTGTATAATTTTGTTTAAGATATTTACTGGCCCATTAAGTTGGGAGTCTTCACTCTCTTCTATACCTATCATCCTTAACGTTAACCTTCTCATTATGTCCTGGATTTTCTGGATGTTTTGGGTTAGGTTATTCTTGTGTTTTATAATTTACTTCATCATTTTGTTAATGTTTTCTATGGTATCCACTGACCCTGAGATTCTCTTCTTCTATCTCTTGTATTCTGCTGGTGATGCTTGGGTCTTTGACTCCTGATCTCTTTCCTAGGTTTTCCATCTCCAGATTAGTCTCTCTCTGTGGTTTCTTTATTGTTTCTATTTCCATTGTTAAAACCTGGATGGTATTGTTCAATTCCTTCACCTGTTTGGTTCTGCTTTCCTGTCATTCTTTAAGGGATTTTTGTGTTTCCTCTTTAAGAGCTTCTACTTGTTTACCTGTGTTGGCCTGTATTTCTTTAAGGGAGTTATTTAGGTCCTTCTTAAAGTCCTCTATCATCATCATGAGATGTGATTGCTTCCAATTTTTATCTTTGCCTGTTTATCATTTGTATGAAGAAGGGCTACTGATTTTGTCAAGTTAATTTTGTATCCACCCACTTTACTGAAGGATATTGTCAGTTGCAACAGTTCTCTGTTACAAAATTTTTGTGGTTGCTTATGTATTCTATCATATCACCTTTATGGAGGATATGTTCTTCTAGATTGTCTGTCTTGTTGGGTTCAGTGGGAGATGTTGTATCTAGCTTCATAGATACTTGATGTGCTAGTGTATGGGGTATACCAGAGGGGCACCATCCTCTCAGAAGAGAAGGGAAGGGGAGATGGGGGGAAGGATTGTTGGAGGGGTGACCAGGAAAGTGACAGTAAGTGTGATATAAATTGATTAAATTAAAATAAAACAACAAAAATCAACATCCAAAAAACCCCACCTTGATGGACTTCCTTCAGTTTCTTCTCCTATTTTGTCCCTGAATTTCTTTTAGAGAGGAAAAATTTGGGGTCAAATATTTTATAGGTTGTTTGGTTACCCTATCCCCTCAAAAACTCATATATGAGCTGTTTTGTGGCTCCTCACAAATATGTACAGGAGGACTGCTTTGTCTTGCCACAGTGGGAGAGCATGTGCTTAATTCTGTAGAGATTAAATGCTCTAGGGAAGGGAAATGTAGGGGGGTTGTACAGGGTGTGGGTAAGTGGTGAGCACCCTCTCAGAGGCAAATGGAAGAATGGCTGGGGTAAAGAACTGGGGCGCAGTAAGAGGTGGCAACATTGGAATGTAAATAAATAAAATAAGTAATTAAAAATAATAATAAAGGAGTTTACTTTCTTTCACCATTTATACTATTGTCCATCCTGACAAGAAAGCTGAGGTAGCAGGAGCTTGAAACAACTGACAACATTATACCTGCTGTTGGAAGGGACTAATTAAAGCATGCTACTCAGTTCCTTTTCTCCAGTTATATTCTTTAGAACCCCTTGCCTTGCACAGAATGCAAGTTGAACTTCTGTTTCCTAGTTAGAGATTACATTAGGCTGGTCAGGCAGATAAACCTGTCTATGCTTTCAAAGTGCTAGCATTACAAGTGCAGGTGAACATACATGTTTTTTTTAATGAGTTCACTAGATCAAATTCAGGTCCTTAGATAATCTATTGAATGAGCAATCTCTTCACTCATACCCTTTTTGTTTAAATTTCAACTAAAGCATTTAAATACAACTATTATAGTTAAGAGTAACTGAGTGTTTTATATGTCATATGAAATAAGTGGTCATAAAACTATGCATACACCAAATCAAGACACTATTGTGGATGCCAAGAAGTGCTTGCTGACAGAAGCCTAATATAGTTGTCTCCTGAGAGGCTCTGCCACAGTCTGACAAATACAGAGGTAACTGCTTGCAGACTGAGCACAGGGTCTCCAGTGGAGGATAGAGAAAGGACTGAGGGAGCTGAAGGGATTTGCAACCACATAAGAAGAACCACAATTTCAACCAACCAGACTCCCCAGAACTCCCAGGGACTAAATTACCAATCAAATAGTACACATACAGGGACCCATTGCTCTAGCTGCTTATGTAGAAGAAGATGACATTGTCTGGCATCCACAGTGTAGGAGAATGCCAGAGCATCGGGGTGAGGTGGGAGTGGGTGGGTGGGAGAGGGCGCATGCTCATAGAAGTAAGGAGAGGGGGGATGGGATAGGTGATCTCAGGAGGGGAAATTGGGAAAGGGAATAACATTTGAAATGTAAATACATAAAATATCCAATAAAAAACTATGAAATATGAGAGAACATATACCCAATATTCATTTATATGCAAATAAACTTAGATATGTGTTGTATTGGTTCTCTTATTTCATGTGACCCATATCTCTAAGCTATGTACAACACATACCCTCCATATTCCATGTTTGGTTTTGGACAAACAGAAATCATGATGTTCTCATGCACCTAGGTCTGAAGGCAGAGTCATATTTCTGCTCTCATGTTCAGTGTCAAGAGTTGCACTATGTCCTTTCCTAGGTATAACTCTGAGGGTCAATATACTGTCCAATTAAAGCAACGATGGACAACAAAGTACAAGTTGAAGAGAGATTATAGTTCCACCAATTAACTTGTGTCTTATAACCCTTTCTCATAATTTAAGATAATTGTCAGGAATGAAGTCATGTGAGAAATTCAAGTTATTGTGAGAATACAAGAAGGAAAGGAAAGAGACAAGAGTCTTATGACCTCAGTTTCTTCAAAACATGTAACTGGTTTTGGAATGGATTTTTATGCTTCTCCCAGGTGTATTGGATAAGAGTGAGTTTACTTCAGTTCTTGTTATTCATATGTCTCAATGGAAAAACATGGTTTTGTCATTTTTGGCTTGTCCTTGTGATTGAACACCTTATTCATGTAATGGTGACTCTTGTGAACCCTCAGAGCATTAATTGCCTCATGCTATGAATAAAGTTGGCTGATGCATGAGACTTTAGTCTGCCTCATTTTTAGACTACAATCTCCCAGGTTCACACCACCAACTATAGCAGTAAATATTTTTTTCTTGGAGAAGTTTCGGAAAGGACCAAATGCCCTTGTTGAATACAGCACCATTTTGCAGTTCCTTTATATAGCAGATATTTTTAAATGCAGGAGTATATCATTTTGAAGAAATGGCCCTGTAAATCTCAACAGGAAGGACTCACCCTTCTGTATTCAATAGCACCATTCTGCACAAACGTCTGCAATAATCTCTATAATATCAGAAGACAGAAATTTCTTTTGGTGTTTGGTCTAAATCATACCTTGTGATTCTTTGCTATTGACGTTCTGCTGAACATACATGAAGCAATTGTACTATGCTTAAGCACAGTAAAATAGTCAGAATTTGTTTTCCTGTCACAGAGAAAAACAAAAGTTATGAAAATTATGGACAATTAAATTTTCTTTCAATTTTTATCCATTCTTGCACAACTGCCAGGGAGACATTTTCTACCACAGTAGCTCCTTTATAAACTAAATAATTACTCCACAAAGATTCCAATATTGCTATATTTCAAACCCATTAATGTGCTGGTTAGGCTGGGTCTTTTGTTTGTTTGTTTGTTTGTTTGTTTCGTTTTCTTTCTTTCTTTTTTTTTTTTTTTGGAAACATGACATAAGCTTTGGTCATCTGGAAAGAGGGAACCTTAATTGAGAAAACATCTCCCTCAAATTATCTTTAGGTAAATCTGTGGTGCTCTTCTGATGAAAAATTAATGTGGATTGGCCTAGCACACTGTGAGAAGTAACATCCTTGGGAGAGTTATCTTGGGTGTATAAGAAAGCAAACAGAGCCTTCCATCTTCCATGGTGAGAAATTCAGTAAGATGTTTTCTTCCATGGCCTCTGTTTCAGTCACTGTCTCCAGGTTCTTAAATTCCTATAGTGACTTGTTTTCATGACAGATTGATTTTTAGTCCTATGTATCAAATAACTGTCTTATTTCCAATTTTGTGGGGTCAGTGTTTTATCACAACAATACAATAGCACAGTAAAACTGAAGTTACACTATAAAATTTAATTGAATTTGCAAATGTAAAATTTCACTACACACCTTAAAAATAGATACAATAGTATAGGGTTGTCTTCATGGGTCCAGTATAATTGCCTGACTTCTTTCAAACAGAGAAAGGTTTTCTTTGTGAGAAATTAAGCATGATCAATATAGTGTGCAATTTCTGACACAAAAAAAATAGAATTTACATACAAGAGTACAGAGACCTCAAGGAGCAATGGCACCTTAATATGGCAGTAGGCAAGTTCTCAATTCTCCTATTTTATTTTGTCTTATTCTATAACTCAAGCTGGATTGGAACTCACTATATACTCTAAGTTGACTTTAAATTCATGGCTGTCTTCCAACCTCAGCATCCTTAATGCTGGGGCTATATTCATGAACCATCATGCCTAGATTCACTCTTCTTTCTTAAACCACCACATACTAGATTTTTCAAAGAACAGATTCTAAATGTAGCCTAGATAATCCTGAATTTTTATGTTAAATGTGTTTCTCACTAAAAAGAAAGACATTGAGTTCTTCATATGATCTTGTGATGTATATGTACTGTTTGGAGTTACTTAATATCTGTTTTTTTAACATTGGAATCGAAAATCATTTTATCCTATTTAAAAGACACTAAAGGTTTGAATTTTATATTGTAGTTTCCTATATCTCTACAATGTGGTTTGATCAGTTAGCTCCCATTGCTTTCTTTTATCCCCCTTCTGCCAAATAAGATTTACCTTTTTTTCTTTTATTTACGATTTATTTATTTATTTATTTATTTATTTATTTATTTATTTATTTATTTATTGTATGTGAGCACACTGTAGCTGTCTTCAGACACCAAAAGAGGACAATAGATCCCCATTACAGATGGTTATGAGCCACCATTTGGTTGCTGGGATTTTAACTCAGGACCTCTGGAAGAGCAGTCAGTGCTCTTAAACTCTAAGCCATCTCTCCATCCTTCACTTCTCTTTCTAACCAAATCTGAATGTTTCTAAAACCTCTATAAATTAAGTCGCCATGTCTTTCAGGACCCAATAAAAACTGCCAATTTTGACTCTCCTCACAAGTCAATTGTGTTGAGAAGATAGCAGGCATGCAGCATAGTGAGGGAAAGGAACTCATTAGAACGTGGAAAATCTTCAATAGTATAGGTAATCCAATTACTCTGTATGCTATCTTTTTAAGTTATATTCATTTTTTGAAACAGGATATCACTTAGGCTGCCCTGACTAGCTTAGAACTCAGCCTGCTATGTGAAAAAGTCTAGCCTTGGAATTCAGAAATGTCCACTTCTCTCTGTCTCCAAAATTATAGAATTAAAGAACTTTCAGGTCCAGCTAAAATGTCTTTTTTTTTCATTGAAAATAATTATTTTCAAGTAATATATTCTGATCTTGGTTCCTTTCCTTCCACTCCTCTGAGATTTTCCTCACCTCCCTACTCATTCAACTCCATGCATTATGCCTTATTTCTCTTACTGTAGAAAACAAGCAGGCAAATAAAACATAACAAGCCACAATTTAAAAACAAATAATAGAAAAGAACTAGAAATGCACATACATACATGCACACATGCATGCATACACCATAAAAACAGAAAGCCTTGCAAGCAAATATACAAAGAAAAGATCAGCCAGGTAGGAAAAAAACTCCAAAAAATAGCATAATGTTCACTTAAAAGTATAATAGAATCAATATAAAAAATAGTAGTCCGGAAGTTTTCTATATATATTGCACTTAGGAAAAGACAATATTGTGAAGAAAAGGACATGATCAGTGATTCTTGGTGGTTAGGAGGACTAAATACATAAAAAAAATGAGCAATTTGGGGTAAGTGAAATCATTCTATATGATATAATCATGGTAAATATATGTCATCTATTATAGTCTTGCCTAAATCCATAAAATGTGCATCATGGAATAAGAAGCCTCATGAATCTATTGCCTTTGAATGTCTATAGTGTGGTAATGTTCACTATTCATAACAGCTGTAGCACTGAGGGATGAATGTTGCTAATGTAGTGGCTTTGCATGTTAGGAGTTGTGCTTATATGTGAGATAGATTTCCCTACCTTCCTCAGTTTTGCTCTAAGCCAGTGGTTCTTGATATTTCCAATGTTGTGACCACTTAATACAGTTTCTCATGTTATGGTGACTTCCAAACATAAAACCATTTTATTGCTACTGCATATGAATTTTATATGTCTATTTCCCAAAGGGCTTCAACTCTTAAGTTGAGAACCACTGCTTTAAACTTATGTCTACTCTGACAAATACTTTTGAGTCACCAACAAAAGGAAAATTAAGAAGAATTATGTGGAAAAGGTTGATGTTCCCTGGGTAATGATGTAACATTTTAAGGTCAAAGAAAGATATTCAAAGTTTATTTCCTATAGGGGCAAGTATGGCCTTCATGCAATCGAGTGATTGTGATGCATACTGGGATTAAGGACTACTTGAACAAACATAGATGGAAAGTAGTATAATTTGAGAGGATCTAGGTCTCTTCCATGTCTTAGGAACTAGGTAAATTCAACTGGCCAAGATCTCTGAGGAAAAAACAGGTGGATATATACAATTGAAGTCTATATACAGTCCCCAAATTACACTTAGTTGTCTGTTTTTATTTATTATATATAAAATAGTGCATAAATTCCAGTTTCCTTCTTTTTGTTATCGAGAGACACCATACAGGAGTGAGAAGAAAGAAGAGAGATTGATTCAGAGACAGAGGACTTGCTCCATCCAGAAGGAGCAGAACAATGTGAACACAATAGGGGCTGTTTGAAATCTGGAACACTCTTGAAAGTTCAAGAAAGTCTCAAATTCTTTGGGAAATGAAATCATCAAGACCTTTGTGTGCACATCCTGTAAAGCATGTAATATGTGAAGGTCCTTGGCTAGTGACTGCAATTGGCAGTTGTTATTATTAATACCTTAGTTCATATCAAAATTTATTGTTGTTATTGTTTTTTAAGCAGATGTGTGAGCATATTTAGCACTTTGATAAAGTACACAGATTAGGAATATATATATATATATATAGATATAGATATAGATATAGATAGATAGATAGATAGATATAGATATAGATATAGATATAGATATAGATAGAAAGATATAGATATAGTGATATAGAGATAGATAGATAGATAGATAGATAGATAGATAGATAGATAGATAGATAGATAGATAGATACAGAGAGAGAAAGAGAAAAGTAAAGTGAGGTCCCTTGTTGTACAGCTTTTAAACAATCTACAGTTTGTTAGCTATGTGAGACTTTACCTTAATGCAAAATTACTAAAATATTGACCAAGGACTATAACCTCCTATCCTTTCAAAGTCCCTTCTACCCATACTTCACTTCTTTTCATTTGTTTACTTTGATTCAAAATTTATCCCTCATTTAAGAGGTTGAAAAAGATATATTCAAGACTACCTTAGAAATCTTCCTTTTATTGTAATGGGCTGTTTTTCTCAGGTCAGAGCAAATACTGCCAGGTAAACTGTCTCAAAAAACAACAGCTATCAAAGAATAGTCTCAAAACTCCCTAGAGCCAGTGTTAGCAAAATACATAGTTTATGCATTGTGTTGAGCTGTATGGGATAAAGGACATTGAAAAATAATGCAGGTCCTTTTTACAACAAGCAGATGTTTTTCTGGTTTTTCTATGAAAACTCTTATACATACACACACACCTGAGAAAGCAACTCCTAAAAAGTATTTCCTTTTTTTCAAGTTTTTATTGGAACAAAATAAACTTAGTATGAAACTTGAC
This sequence comes from Rattus rattus, assembly GCF_011064425.1. NCBI lineage: Eukaryota > Metazoa > Chordata > Mammalia > Rodentia > Muridae > Rattus > Rattus rattus. The sequence goes on from NC_046172.1 coordinate 48,383,444, forward strand.
ATCTTGACATTTTAATCATTTTAGGTGCACAGTTTTTAAAGGATATTTTACTTTGAATTTTAAATTTTTTACACTATGTTGTGATTACAATTTTTCTTCCACATATTCCTTCCAAAGCTCTTCACCTCCCCTCCTATCCTAAAAGCTGTAACTATTCTAGTCTTTTGTTAATGCCGCTGTTTTGTTATTTCTGGACACACCAATTTTAGGGGCTTGTCCCTGATTACTACTTTAACAATCTAAAGTGACCAGCTCTACCTAGTTTTATTTATAAATGAGTCACACTGAAGGACTTACAATTTCCCCAAACCTAAAGCCACTTGCCTAAGGGCACTGCATCTGACTATTTTCACCACAATAGCTTACCTATTTTTAACACCTTTATATTTTAGGTTATGTCCCACTTTCTCTATTTACTGTTACATTTTGATAGGCTCTATGCTTCAGTGGAGATAGGTGAGTCTTATTTATCTTGATATTAATGATAGATGCTAGCATAGAGCCTTCCAGATATCCAATGACAAACTACTATTGGAGAAATAAATGAAACATTGTACAGAACATTGTATCATATTTTTATAACAGCTATATATCCATGAACAAGCATATTATGTCTGAGTTATATTAATATTTCAGTTTTACAGAATACACTAAAATTTAGTAGAATGAACACAAGAGATTGCCATTTTTGGATTTCCTTTTTTTTTTTAAGATTTATTCATTTATTTTATGCATGAGTACACTGTAGCTGTCTTCAGATACACCAGAAGAGGGCATCATATCCCTTTACAGATGGCTGTGAGCCACCATGTGGTTGCTGGGAATTGAACTCAGGACCTCTGGAAGAGCAGTCAGTGCTCCTAACCACTGAGCCATCTCTACAGCCCTGGATTTTCTTTTGTTAAATAACTCTTTTGCTGCTTGGTTCCTTTGCATTTCTTTTTTTTCCCCCATCATTATTAAATTGGGTATTTCTTATTTTCATTTCAAATGTTATTCCCTTTCCCGGTTTCAAGGCCAACATCCTCCTAACATCTCCCTGCTCCCCTTCTATATGGGTGTTCCCTCTCCCACCCTCCCCCCATTACCACCCTCCCCCCCAGAATCCCATTCACTGGGGGTCCAGCCATGGCAAGACCAGGGCTTCCCCTTCCACTGGTGCCCTTACTAGGCTATTCATTGCTACCTATGAAGTTGGAGCCCAGGGTCAGTCCATGTAAAGTCTTTGGAAGCTCTGGTTGGTTGGCATTGTTGTTCATATGAGGTCTCAAGCCCTTCAGTTCTTTCCATCCTTTCTCTGATTACTCTGAGAAAGGCGGTTCCGTTCTCAGTTCAGTGGTTTGCTGCTGGCATTTCCTTATGTATTTGCTGTTATCTGGCTGTGTCTCTCAGGAGAGATCTACATCCGGTTCCTGTCGGCCTGCACTTAATGGTTTCATCCATCTTATCTAGTTTGGTGGCTGTATATGTATGGGCCACATGTGGGGCAGGCACTGAATGGGTGTTCCTTCAGCCTCTGTTATAAAATATGCCTCTTGATCCACTTCCAAGGGTATTCTTTAAAGAAGGTGTGAAGCACCTGAATTTTCATCATCATTCTTGAGTTTCATTTGTTCTAGGCATCTAGGGTAATACGAGCATTTGAGCTAATAGCCACTTATCAATGAGTGCATACCATGTGTGTTTTTCTGTGATTCGGTTACCTCACTGAGGATGATATTTTCCAGTTCCATCCATTTGCCTACGAATTTCATAAAGTCATTGTTTTTGATATTCCATTGTGTAGATGTACCTCATTTTCTGTATCCATTCCTCTGTTGAAGGGCATCTGGGTTCTTTCCAGCTTCTGGCTATTATAAGTAAGTCTGCTATGAACATAGTGGAGCACGTGTCTTTTTTATATGTTGGGGCATCTTTTGGGTATATGCCCAAGAGAGGTATAGCTGGATCCTCAGGCAGTTCAATGTCCAATTTTCTGAGGAACCTCCAGACTGATTTCCAGAATGGTTGTACCAGTCTGCAATCCCACCAACAATGAAGGCGTGTTTGTCTATCTCCACATCCTCACCAGCATTTGCTATCAAGGGAGTTTTTGATCTTAGCCATTATGAGTTGTGTGAGGTGTAATCTCAGGGTTGTTTTGATTTGCATTTCCCTGATGACTAAAGATGTTGAACATTTCTTTAGGTGTTTCTCAGCCATTCGGCATTCCTCAGATGTGAATTCTTTGTTTAGCTCTGAACCCCATTTTTTAATAGAGTTATTTGTCTCCCTGCAGTCTGACATCGTGAATTCTTTGTATATTTTGGATATAAGCCCTCTATCAGTTGTAGGATTGGTAAAGATCTTTTCCCAATCTTTTGTTGCCGTTTTGTCCTAACAACAGTGTACTTTACCATAGAGAAGCTTGTAGTTTTTTGAGGTCCCATTTCCCATTTATCGATTCTTGATCTTAGAGAATAAGTCATTGGTGTTTTGTTCAGGAAATTTTCTCCAGTGTCCATGTGTTCGATATTCTTCCCCACTTTTTCTTCTATTAGCTTGAGTGTATCTGATTTGATGTGGAGTCCCTTGATACACTTGGACTTAAGCTTTGTACAGGGTGCAAAGAACGGATCAATCTGCATTTTTCTACATGCTGACCTCCAGTTGAACCAGCACCATTTGCTGAAAATGCTATCTTTTTTCCATTGGACGGTTTTGGTTCCTTTGTAAAAAAATCACGTGACCATAGGTGTGTGGGTTCATTTCTGGGTCTTCAATTCTATACCACTGGTCTATCTCTCTGTCTCTGTACCAATTCCATACAATTTTTTATCACTATTGCTCTGTAATACTGCTTGAGTTCAGGGATACTGACACCCCCCGGAAGTCCTTTTATTGTTGAGGATAGTTTTAGCTATCCTGGCTTTTTTTATTATTCAGATTAATTTGCAAAGTGTTCTGTCTAGCTCTATGAAGAATTTGATTGGAATTTTGATGAGGATTGATTTGAATCTGTAGATCTCTTTTGGTAAAATGGCCCTTTTTACTATGTTAATCCTGATAATCCATGAACATGGAAGATCTTTCCATTTTCTGAGATCTTCAATTTCTTTCTTCAGAGGCTTGAAGTTCTTATCATATGGATCTTTCACTTGCTTGGTTAAAGTCACACCGAGGTATTTTATATAATTTGGGATTATTATGAAAGGTGTCATTTCCCTAATTTCTTTCTCAGTGTGTTTCTCTTTTGGGTAGAGGAAGGCTACTGATTTATTTGCATTCATTTTATACCCAGCCACTTTGCTGAAGGTGTTTATCAGGTTTAGTAGTTCTCTGTTGGAACTTTTGGGTTCACTTAAATATACTATAATATCTGCAAATAGTGATATTTTGAGTTCTTCCTTTCCAATCTGTATCCCTTTGATTTTTTTTTTGTCTGATTGCTCTGGCTAGGACTTCAAGAACTATATTGAATAAGTAGAAAGGGAGTGGGGAGCCTTGCCTAGTACCTGATTTTAGTGGGATTGCTTCAAGTTTCTCTCCATTTATTTTAATCTTGTCTACTGGATTGCTGTATATGGCTTTTACTATGTTTAGTTATGGACCTTAAATTCCTTCTTTCCAGGACTTTAATCATGAAGGGGTGTTGAATTTTATCAAATGCATTCTCAGCAACTAATGAAATGATCATTTTGTTTTTATTTTGCTGTTTGTTTATATGGTGGATTACGTTGATGGTTTTCCATATATTAAACCATCCCTGCATACTTGGGATGAAGCCTACTTGATCATGATGGATTACCATTTTGATGTATTCTTAGATTGAGTTTGTGAGATTTCTATTGAGTAATTTTTGTGTCAAAAATCATAAGGGCAAGTGTTCTTAAGTTCTTTCTTTGTTGAGTCTTTTTGTGGTTTAGGTAAAAGCAGAATTGTGGCTTCATAGAATGAATTCTGTAGTGCTCTGTCTGTTTCAATTTTGTTGAATAGTTTGGATAGTATTGGTATGAGGTCTTCTATGAAGGTCTGAAAGTATTCTGCACTGAACCCATCCAGACCTGGGCTCTTTTTGTTTCAGAGATTTTAATGACTGCTTCTATTTCTTTAGGAGTTATGGGGTTTTTTTTAAATAGTTTATCTGTTCCTGATTTAACTTCTACCCCAAGGAAATTGTCCATTTTTCCTCCAGATTTTCAAGATTTGTTGAATATAGGCTTTGTAGTAGGATCTGATGATTTTTTTAAATTTCCTCTGATTCTGTTGTTATGTCACCCTTTTCATTTCTGATTTTGTTAATTTGGACACCCTCTCTTTGTCCTCTGATTTGTCTGGCTAAGTGTTTTATCTATCATGTTGTATTTTCTAAGAACCTGCTTTTGGTTCTGTTGCTTCTTTGCATAGTCCTTTTTGTTACTACGTGGTTGATTTCAGCTCTGAGTTTGATTATTTCCTGCCCTCTACTCCTCCTGGGTGTATTTGCTTCTTTTTGTTCTAGATCTTTTAGGTGAGCTGTCAAGCTACTGATATTCTCTCTCCTGTTTCTTTCTGCGGGCTCTCAGAGCTTTGAGTTTTCCTCTTAGCACAGCTTTCACCGTGTCCCATAAGTTTGGGAATGTTGTACCTTCATTTTCAATAAATTCTAAGAAGTTTTTAATTTCTTTCTTTATTTCTTCCTTGACCAGTTTATCATTGAGTAGAGCATTGTTCAACTTCCATGTATATGTGAATGTTCTTTCTTTATTGTTACTAAAGACCAGCTTTAGCCCTTGGTGGTCTGATAGGACACATGGGATTATTGAAAAATTTCTGTATCTGGTGAGGCCTGTTTTGTGCCCAATTATATTGTCAATTTTGGAGAAAGTACCATGAGGTGGTGAGAAGAAGTTATATCCTTTTGTTTTAAGATAGAATGTTCTACAAATATCTATTAAGTCCATTTGGTTCATAAGTTCTATTAGTCTGTCTTTGTCTCTGTTTAATTTCTGTCTCCATGATCTGTCCATTGATGAGAGTGTTGTCTTGAAATCTCTTACTGTTATTGTGTGAGGTGCAATATTTGTTTAGAACTTTAGTACGGTTTCTTTTATGTAGGTAGGTGCCCTTGTGTATGGAGCATAGATATTTAGGATTGAGAGTTCATCTTGTTGGGTTTTTCCCTTGATAATTATGAATTGTCCTTCCTTACCTTTTTTGATAACTTTTGGTTGAAAATCGATTTTTTTCTATAATAGAGTGGCTACTCCACCTTGCTTCTCCAGACCATTTGCTTAGAAAGTTGTTTTCCAGCCTTTAACCCTCTATTGGATGTAGGATTGGTAAAGATCTTTTCCCAATCTGTTGGGTGCAGTTTTGTCCTACGTACAGTGTCCTTTGCAGTTATATGAGACCCCATATCGATTCTTGATCTTAGAACATAAACCATTAGTATGTTGTTATGGAAAATTTCCTCCTTGCCCCTGTGTTCCAGACTTTTCCCCCCACACTTTTTTCTGTTAATTTGAGTGTACCTAGTTTCACGTGGGGGTCCTTGATCCACTTAGACTTAAGCTTTGTAAAGTGTGATAAGAATAGGACGACATGAATTCTTCTACATGCTGACCACCAGTTGAACCAGCACCATTTGTTGAAAGGGCTATATTTTTTTTTCCATTGGACGGTTTTAGCTCCTTTGTCAAAAATCAAGGGACCATTGGTGTGCTGGTTCATTTCTGGGTCTTCATTTCTGTTCCACTGGTCTATCTGCCTGTCTCTGTAATACTGCTTGAGGTCAGGGAGGGTGATTACTATAGAAGATCTTTCATTGTTGAGTATCATTTTTGCTATCCTGGGTTTTTTGTTATTACAAATGAGTTTGCAAATTGCTCTTTCAGTTGCTATAAAGAATTGAATGGAAATTTTGATGGGGATAGCATTGAATCTGTATATTGTTTTTAGCAAAATGGCCATTTTTGCTATGTTAATCCTGCCAATTCATGAGCATGGGAAATCTTTCCATCTTCTGAGATCTTCAAATTCTTTCTTCAGATATTTGAAGTTCTTGTCATACAGATCTTTTACTTGCTTGGTTAGTGTCACAATCTGGTATTTTATGTTATTTGTGACTATTATGAAGTGTATAATTTCCATAATTTCATTCTCAACCTGTTTATCCTTTGAGTAGAGGAAGGCTACTGATTTGTTTGAGTTAATTTTATATCCAGACACTTTTCGGAAGTTGTTTATCAGGTTTAGTAGTTCTCTGGTGAATCTTTTGGGGGTCACTTAAGTATACTATCATATGATCTGCAAATAGTGATAGTTTTACTTCTTCCCTTCCATTTAGTATCCCTTTGACCACCTTTCATTTTCTGATTGCTCTGGCTAGGACTTCGAGTATTATATTGAATTAAGTAGGAAGAGAGTGGGCAGCCTTGTCTAGTCCCTGATTTTAGTGGGATTGCTTCAAGTTTCTCTCCATGTAGTTTGATATTAGCTACTAGATTGCTATATATTGCCTTTACTATGATAAGGTATGGGCCTTGAATTCATGATCTTTCCAGGACTTTTATCATGAAGGGTTGTTGAATTTTGTCAAATGCTTTCTCAGCATCTAATGAAATGACCATGTGGTTCTTATCTTTGAGTTTGTTTACATAGTGGATTACATTGATGCATTTTCATATATGAAACCATTCCTGCATCCCTGGGATGAAGCATACCTGATCATGATGAATGATTGTTTTGATGTGTTCTTGGATTCGGTTTGCTAGAATTTTATTGAGTATCTTTGTGTTGATGTGAATGTTCTCAGTGTTCAAAGGAAATTGTTCTGAAGTTCTCTTTCTTTGTTAGGTTTTTGTGTGGTTTAATTATAAGAGTAATTGTGGCTTCATAGAAGGAATTTTGTAATGTTCCCTCTGTTTCTATTTTGTGGGATAATTTGGACAGTATTGGCATGAGTTCTTCTATGAAGGTCTGTTAGAATTATGCACTAAACCCATCTGGTCCTGGGCTCCTTTTGGTTGGGAGACTTTTAGTAACTGCTTCTATATCTTTAGGACTCATGTGTTTGTTTAGAATTTAACTTGGTTCCTGGTATGTGTCTAGAATATTGTCCATTTCCTCCAGATTTTACAGTTTTGTTAAATATAGGCTTTTGTAGTTGGATCTGATGCTTTTGTGAATTTCCTCAGATTCTGTTGTTATATCTCGTTTTTCATTTCTGATTCTGTTAATTTAGATATACTTTCTGTGACCTCTGATTAGTCTGGCTAAGGGTTTATCTAGTTGATTTTCTCAAAGAACCATCTCCTGGTTGTGTTGATTCTTTGTATTGTCCTTTTTGTTTCTACTTGGGTGATTTCAGCCTTGAGTTTGATTGTTTCCTGCCTTCTATTCCTCTTGGGTGTATTTGTTTCTTTTTCTTCTAGAACTTTTAGGTGTGCTGAGTCAAGGTGCTGAGTTATGCTCTCTCCTGTGTCTTTTTGCAGACAGTCAGAGCTATGAGTTTTTCTCTTAGCACTGCTTTCATTGTGTCCCATAAGTTTAGGTATGTTGTACATTTATTTTCATTAAATTTAAGAAGTCATTTAATTTCATTACATTTCTTTCTTTATTTCTTCCTTGACCAAGTTGTCATTGAGTAGATAGTTGTTCAACTTCCATGTATATATGGGCTTTTTCTGGTTATCATTGTTATTGAAGACCATGCTTAGTCTGTCGTGATCTGATAGGATGCATGGGATTATTTCTATCTTCCTGTATCTGTTGAGGCCTATTTTGTGACCAATTATATGATCAATTTTGTAGAAGGTACCATGAGTTGGTGAGACAGAACAAGGCACATATAGCAAATGTCCCAAGCCCCTCCTTCACAGGCTCACCAAGGCTCAAGACAAATCAGTCATAGAGACAGGACCCTGCCTCCAAATATGTAGATGAGGTATTCCCAAGTTCTCAGGCCAAATCAAAAGGAAGTACTTGTTGTCAGACACTGACTCATCCAAAAACAAATTTAACTGTCCTCTTCAGAATTAAAAGTGTGCAGGAATTATTCCATTACCTGAAAGCTCCTCTCTTAAGATCTGTAACACCACCACTTGGGGAAGAGATCTGCTCTCCAAAAATCACTGCCAGAAACCTGGCCTGAGCAACCCAAGCACCAAGCAGCAATGGGAATATGAAGGACCAGCAGCTGGGGGCAACGGAAGCTCTTCTCTCTCCCTGTGCAAGGTTTCTCCACCTTGATGAAACCTGACCACCTAGCCTTGTTAGAGATCTCCATAAAGAGACCCCAGTGCCAGAGTCCTATGGGTTCCTCCATGTGTACCCTTTGGTTTGTGGTTCAGTCTCCAGGAGCTCTAGGAGATTCTGGTTGGTTGGTATTGTTGTTCTTCCTATGGGGTTACAAACCCCTTCAGCTCTTTCAGTCCTTTCTCTAACTCCTCCATTGGGGTACCTGTGCTCATCGTGATGGTTAGCTGCAACCATCCTCATCTGTATCAGTAAGGCTCTGGCAGAGCCTCTCAGGAGATATCCATATCAGGATGTAAGCAAGAACTTCTTGGCATCAGCAATAGTGACTGGGTTTGGTGACTCTATATGGGATTGATTTCCAAGTGGAGCAGTCCCTGGCTAACCTTTCCTTCAGTCCCTGCTTCACTCTTTGTCCAAGAATTTCCCCTGATGAGGATTTCATTTCCCATTCTAAGAATAATTGAAGCAACAACATTTTGGAGTTCTTTCTTCTTGAGCTTCATATGGTCTGTGAATTGCTTCTTGGGTATTTTGAGCTCATGGGCTAATATCCACTTATCAGTGAGTGCAAAGAAGACATGTGTCTTCTTTTGTGACTGGATCACCTCACTCAACTTTCAAAAAATGGTAGATAGTTTGCTGGATTAAAGTCAAGAACCCACAAAGGTCTATATTGAAGAGAGGGCAGATGGAGTATAAGATCCAGAGGTGGTTGGTTAATTCAAGTAAAAGGTGTTTTATTAACACAACAGGGAAAAAAAACATATATGAACCCAGAGCAATTTGATCAGCATACATAGGGCCTATACAATCTAAAGCCAGACAAAATTTCAGCATGGAAAAGAGGAAGAGGGCATGTTGTTCCACCATTGCTACATCTAGATATACTGATATTTTATTACAGTTGCCAGAAGGAGCATCAGTTTACTGCAATGCATTCACAGGAGGTATATAAACCACATTCTAGGAAGGTCTCCTTCCTAGTTGTAGTTGGCTAATGAAAACTGAACTCAGAGGGGCAAATAAATGAAAATATCAATGAGAATATGAAACTGGGTGAGTAGGGAGGTAGAGAAGTATCTGTTAGGATTAGGAGTTCTCTGGTGGAATTGTTGTGGTTCACATAAGTATTTTGATTTCTTCATTTCCAGTTTTACCCCTTTGACCAATGTTTGTTGTCTAATTGCTCTGGCTAGGACTTCAAGTATTATATTGAATAGGTAGGAAAAGAGTGGGTAACATGTCTAGTCCTTAATTTTTGTAGGGTTGTTTCAAGTTTCTATATATTTAGTTTAATGTTGGCAACTGGTTTGCTGTAAATTGCTCTTACTATGTTTATGTATGGACCTTGAATTCCTGATCTTTCCAAGACTGTTAACATGAAGAGGTGTTGGATTTTGACATATGCTTTCTCAGCGTCTAATGAGATAACCGTGTAATTTTTTTTCTTTGAGTTTGTTTATATAGTGGGTTACATTGATGGATTTCTGTATATTGAACCATCCCTACATTCCTGAGATGAAGCCTACTTGATGATGATGGATGATCATTTTGATGTCTTCTTGGATGCGGTTTGTAAGAATTTTATTGAGTACTATTGTGTTGATACTCATAAGGGAAATTTTTCTGAAGTTTTCTTTCTTTATTGGGTATTTATGTTGTTTAGGTATAAGCTTAATTGTGGTTTCAGAGAAAGAATTAGGTAGTGTTCCTTCTGTTTCTATTTTGTGGAATAGTTTGGACAGTATTGGTATTAGGTTTTCTATGACGGTCTGATAGAATTCTGCACAAAACCACCTGGTCCTGGGCTTTTTTTTTTTGGTTGGGAGACTTTTAATAACTGATTCTACTTCTTAAGGAATTATGGAGTTGTTGGATGGATTATCTGATCCTGATTTAACTTTGATACCTATAAATGTCTAGAAATTGTCCATTTCATCTCGATTTTCAGTTTTGTTAAATATAAGCTTTTGTAGTAGGCTCTGATGATTGTTTTAATTTCATCAGATTCTGTTGTTGTGTCTCCCTTTTCATTTCTGATTTTGTTAATTTGGATACTCTCTCTATGCCTTCTCTGGTTATTCTGGCTAATGGTTTACCTATCTTGTTGATTATCTCAAAGAACCAGCTCCTGGTTTTGTTGATTCTTTCTATAGTTCTTTTGTTTCTACTTGCTTGATTTCAGTGGTGAGTTTGATTATTTCGTGCTGTATAGTCCTCTTAGGTGAATTTGCTTCTTTTGGTTGTAGAGCTTTCATCTCTGCTGTCAAGCTGTAAGTATATTATCTCTCCAATTTCATTTTGGAGGCACTCAGAGCTGTGAGTTTTCCTCTTAGCATTGCTTTCATTGTACCCCATAGGTTTGAGTGTGGTGTACCTTCATTTTCATTAAATTCCAAAAAGTCTTTAATTTCTCTTTTTATTTCTTCCTTGACCAAGTTGTCATTGAGTAGAGTGTTGTTCAACTTCCAAGCGTATGTGAGCTTTCTGAAGGTTTTGTTGTTATTAAAGATCAGTCTTAGTCCATGGTGATCTCAGAGAATACATGGGTTTATTTCAATTTCCTTGTATGTATTGAGTCCTGTTTTGTGACCAATTCATATAGTTCATTTTTGAAATGGTACCATGGGGTGCTGAGAAGAACATATATTCTTTTGTTTTAGGATGAAATGTTGTTTAAATATCTGTTAAATCCATGTGGCTCATAATTTCTGTTAGTTCTTCTGTGTCTACGTTAATTTTCAGTTTCCATGATCTGTCTATTGCTGGGAGTGGGGTGTTGAAGTCTCCCACTATTATTGTGTGAGGTGCAATGTATATTTTGAGCTTTAGTAAGGTTTCTTTTATAAATGTGGTTACCCTTGCATTTAGAGCATAGATGTTCAGAATTGAGAGATCATCTTTGTAATATTTTACCTGTGATAAGTATACAGTGTCCTTCCTTGTATTTTTTGATAACTTTTGGTTAAAAGTCAATTTTATTTTGTTATTAGAATGTGTACTACAGCCTGTTTCTTGGGACCATTTGCTTAGAAATTATTTTCCCAGGTTTTTCCTCTTAAACAGTGTCCATCTTTGTCACTGAGGTGCATTTCCTGTATGCAGCAAAATGCTGGGTCCTCTTCATGTATCCAGTTTGTTCGTCTATATCTTTTTCTTGCAGAATTGAGTCCATTGATGTTATAAGATATTAACAAATAGTAATTGTTTCCTGTTATTTTTGCTGTTCAAGGTGAAACTATGTTTGTGTGGATATCTTCTTTGGGGTTTGTTGCAAGAAGATTACATTCTTGCTTTTTCTATGGTGTTGTTTCTCTCCTTCTGTTGGAGTTTTCATCTATTATTCTTTCTATGGCTGGATTTGTGGAAAAATATTGTGTAAATTTACTTTTGTCATGGACATCTTGTTTTCTTCATCTATGATAAATGAGAGCTTTGCTTGATAATTTATCCTGGGCAGGCATATTTTTTTTCTCTTAGGGTCTGTATGGTATCTGTCCAGGATCTTCTGGCTTTCATAGTCTCTGGTGAGTAGTCTGGTATATTTCTGATAGGTCTACCTTTATATGATACTTGACCTTTTTCCCTTACTGCTTTTAAAATATTTTCTTTGTTTTGTTCGTCTGCTGTTTTGACTGTCATATGACTGGAGGAATTTGTTTCCTGGTCCAATATATTTTGGGTCCTACATGTAGGCTTCTTGTATGTTCATGGAATCTCTTTCTTTATGTTAGGGAAGTTTTCTCCTATAATTTTGTTGAAGATATTTACTGGCCCTTTAATTTGGGAATCTTCCTTCTCATCTATAACTATTGTTCTGAGGTTTGGTCTTCTCATTATATCTTGGATTTCCTGGATGCTTTGTGTTAGGTGTTAGGCGCTTTCCGCATTTTACATTTTCTTTGACAGTTGTGTCAATGTTTTCTATGGATCCTTCTGCTACTGAGATTCTCTCTTCAATCTCCTGTATTCTGTTGGTGATGCCTGTGTCTATGACTCCTGCCATCTTTCCTAGATTTTCTATTTCCAGGTTTGTTTCCCTTTGTGATTTTTTTTTTATTGTTTCTATTTCCATTCTTAGATCTTGGATCGTTTTGTTCAATTCCTTCATCTGTCTGGTTGTGTTTTCCTATAATTCTTCAAGGGATTTTTGTGTTTCTTCTTTAAGGGCTTCTACTTGTTTGCCTGTGCTCTCCTGTATTTCTTTCTTTTTTTTTTTTTTTTTTTGTTTTTGGTTCTTTTTTTTTTTTTGGACCTGGGGACCAAACACAGGGCCTTGTGCTTCCTAGGCAAGTGCTCTACCATTGAGCTAAATCCCCAACCCTCTCCTGTATTTCTTTAAGAATGTTATTTATGTCTTATTTAAAGTCCTCTATCATCATTATGAAATGTGATTTTAAATCTAAATCTTGCTTTTCTGGTGTGTTAGCATATCCAGTATTTGCTTTGATGGGAAATCTGGCTTCTGATGGTGCCAAGTAGTCTTGGTTTTTGTTGCTTAGGTTCCTGAGCTTGCCACTCTTGCCATCTGGTTATTTCTGATGTTAGTTGGTCTTGCTGTCTCTGACTGTAGCTTGTCTCTCCTGTGAGCCTGTGAGCCTGTGACCTTTGATGTGAGAGTGCTCATGGCAGATCAGCTCTTTGTTGGCAGATTTGTGTCTGAGAGCTGTGGGACAGCCTCTGCTCTGGCTGCAGATGGAGACCAGAAGGGTCCTGTCCTAAAAGCTGCCCTGTGGTTTTTGGTGCCCTGTGTGCTCCTGAGTTTGTTCCTTGCACAGTAAATGGGTAGTGAGTGGGGTCTCTCCTGTGGGCTGAGGACTTAGGAGGGAGAGTGCTCCTCGCAGACTAGATCTCTGCAGGCAGGTTTTCTGTCTGAGGGCTGTGTAACAATCCTGGCTCTGGGCACAGATCAACATCCACCTTTCAACATCTTGTTTTTATATCCTCCGTGCTGGTCCCTGGACCAAATAGTTGCATCCCTGCTTTTCTGTTCTCTCTCTCTCTCTCTCTCTCTCTCTCTCTCTCTCTCTCTGTGTGTGTGTGTGTGTGTGTGTGTGTGTGTGTGTTTTTCCTATTTTACTTTGTATAGTGGAGGGAATGAACTTTGTTCCTTATGCTTGGTATACAAAAAGCTTGGCAATGAACTCTCTCTACAGCCAGTTTTTGACTTTTCCTTCTTTTTAGGCAGGACCTTAAGAAGTTGCCTAATCTGGCCTTAAACTGTTTGCCCCCTTTCCCCAGTACCTTCTATTGTCTCTGTCCCTATTTGTTCAGTCACTTGTCTCCCTCCTTTTCTTCTTCCCTTTCAATGATCTTCTTAGGTTTTTGAAATTGACCCTCATGTTTTATACTCACCTAACCTCAAACTTAAGATAGTCTTCCTGGCTCAACTTCTTAATTACTAATATTATAGAAATGAAAGTACTGTTTTTTTATTTGTTTGTTTTGTTTTGTTGTTGTTTCCTGTTGTCTTGCTGTAGTTTTCTTGCTGTTGTTTGTTTGTTGGTTCATTGGTTTTTTGGTTGATTGGTTGGTTGGTTGGTTGGTTGGTTGGTTGGTTGGTTGGTTGGTTGAAGTGCAGATCCGTCATACAAGAGAAAATAGGCATTATTTGTTTTTCTAAGTCTTGATGTTTCACTTCATGTGATTCTCAATTTCATTTATTTCTCTACAAAAGTTGTGTCTTTATCATGCTTCTACTAGTTTGTTAAAAATATTATGACCAAGTGCAACTTCAAGAAGAAAGGGTTTATTCAGCTTAAATGCATTAGCTTAAAGTCATCATTTGTAAGAATATATCACATAGAAAGAGTTGTACTTTCCATTTTTCTCAAAAACATATTTCCATTTTAATGCATCTATATTTAACATTTATCTATTTGGATGTGTGTTTTTGTGCATGTGCTGTAGAATTCTTGTGGAGGTCTGAAAAAATCTTGTAGGAGTAGATTTTTTCCTTCTACCATATGGATTTGCAGATTTTAACTCAGGTATTAACGGCAAGCATCCTTACTCTCTCAGACATATCACCAGTCCTAAACCTATATTTTCACATGTTGTGGTATATTTTTTGGTCATTGTATTTTTTTATTGAGAGATGTCTATTTATATCTATTCCCATGTTTTTATCTTCATTATTGACCTTCGGGGTTCTTTATGTTTGCTGAAAATCCTCTATGCTGGATGTGTACATTGTCTATATTCTCTGTTCTTTAGGTTGTGTTTGTATACCTTTAAGAGTCTCCTGTATTATGGAGCCATTTACTGTCTTATAATTTGTCTAGTTTTGGTTAATTCCTTATGATATCGAGACTTATTCCCAAACTCTCTAAAGTCCTGAAGCATTTCCTTTCTCTAATGTTTTTTTCTAGTAGTTTCAGAGATGAAGGTCTCAAAGTTAGGGCTTTGATGCATTTTGAGTTTTTTTTTGTTGCTGTTGTTATTTAAACTCTTGAGAAGTGGTCTAAGCTTCATTCATTTTCATGTTTATAGATGTCCATTTTTTTCAGTATCATTTATTGCAGAGACTGTCCTTTCTTCAATGCATATTTTAACTACTTAACTGAAATTCAGTTGGATAAAGGCTCTCTATTAGTTACTTTGGTCTAGATATCTATTTTCAGATGATGCAATAATGTTTTGATTATTACAGCTTTGAAGTTTTTGGAATCACGCAGCCCAATTAACATCTCCTTCATTCTTTTAAGCTCAAATTTCTTTGGGTATGTGTTTCTTTACTTCTATATTCTGACACTCTCCACTTTGCATTTACTTGTGAGTTTTATTGTAAGAGTTTGAAGTAAATTTTATTGAGCTTAATTTAATTGGGACCATTGACTTTCATGTATTTGACTCATCTTGCTTGAAAAGACTGCTACTATTTTACTATTCTCATGTTCTTCAAAAAGTTCAATAATCTGTACATTTCCAGCATTAAATAAGTTCCCAATTTTGCTATGTGTTTCTTTCATTCCTCTTGAATGTTTTTTCTCCCCCACCTAAAGTTTTCAAAGAGTTTTTCTTTTAGTTCACTTGTTCTTCTTTCTGTTTGATCTATATTGCTATTGGTGCCTTCTCCTGCATTTTTAAATAGTATGGACTATATTTTTCAGCTCAAGAATTTCTATTTAATCTTTAAACATTGCTCTCACCTCTGTTACATTTCTCTGTTGGAATATAGAAACATTTCTTTTTGTTAAACTCACTGAATTTCCTTAAAATAGCTACTTCTAGTATTCCATACTGCCTGGTCAGTTTCTGGCATTAAAAAAGATAGACCTAAATCCCTTGGGGGAGAGAGGGAGAGAGCTGGACTCTCAGAAGTGCAGATACTCCTGAGAACTCAGAGAAGACAAATATATTCTGTACACAATCCTGACACAAGAGGAAATCACCTAGTGCCATATGTGCCCCATGAGCCCAGGGACCTAGGAGCAGTCAGGAGTAGGACTCTTCAGGTTTCTGCCTGCTGAGAGCTGAAAAGCCAGTCACGGGAGCACCTACATGTGTGCAAGCAGATAGGTAAGACCAACTTTCTGTTCCCAAGCAACCCTACCTGGGGCTTGAAGACACACAAAGGCAGAAGTCCTCTGGAACAGGACACTTCCAGTTTCTGGCTATGCCTGCAACTGAACTGTGCCACAGCTCCTGTACACAATCCCATGGGGGATGGAGCTGAACTCATGAAGTGCTGACAATCCCAAGACATAAGGAGACTTCCACTTCCACCCATTCCTGGCTCAAGAGCACCTAGTCACATACTGGCTCTGGATACAGGAAATGTAGGAGCCATCAATGTGGGAAAATGCTGGGTTTCTTCCTGAGCTAGAACTGGAACTGGCCCATTTTAACCCTAAACTCCCAAATAAACAGAAGCAGTTATTAAAAGTCTCAAAACAAACAAACAAAACAACAAAAAAAGACCAGACCATTTAGATTTAGTAATAAATTTAATAATAGTCCTTCACAGAAGACCTCATACCAACACTGTCCAAATTATTCCACAAAATAAAAAGAGATGGAGCACTACTCAATTACTTCTAGGAAGCCACAACTATGCTTTTACATAAACAACATAAAAACCCAAAAAAAAGAAAGAGAACTTCACACCAATTTCTCTTGGGAATATCGATGCAAAAATACAATAAAAAAAAATGCAATCCAGGAACACATCAAAACGATCATGCAACATGATCAAGTAAGCTTCATCCCAGGGATACAGGGATGTTTCAATATACAGAAATCCATCAACATAATCCACTATATAAACAAACTCAAAGAAAAAAAACACATGATCATCTCATTAGATGATGATGTGGCATTTGGAAAAAATTCAACACCCCTTCATGATAAAAGTCTTGGAAAGATCAGGAATTAAAGACCCCTAGCTATATATAGTAAAATCAATATACAGCAAACCAGTAGCTAACATTAAACTAAATGGAGAGAAATTTGAAGCAATTCCACTAAAATCAGGGACTAGAAAAGGCTCTCTTCCTACTTATTCAATATAATACTCAAATTCTCAGCCAGAGTAATCAGACACTGAAAGGACATCAAAAGGATACAAATTGGAAAGGAAAAAAAGTCAAAATATCACTATTTGCAGATGATATGGTTATATACTTAAGTGACCCAAAACGTTCCACCAGAGAACTACTAAGCCTGATAAACAACTTCAGCAAAATGATTGGGTATAAAATTAGATCAAACAAACCAGTATCTTTTCTCTACTCAAAGGATAAACAGGCAGAGAAAGAATCCAGTAAAATGACACCCTTCACAATAGTCCCACAAAATATAAAATACTTCAGTGTGAATCTAAACAAGCAAGTGAAAGACCTGTATGACAATAATTTCAAGTATCTGAAGAAAGAATTTGAAGAACATCTCAGAAGTTGGAAAGAACTTCCATGCTAAAGGATTAGCACGATTACTATAGTAAAAAGGCTATTTTACCAAAAGGAATCTACAGAATCAATGCTATCCCCATAAAAATTCCACCTCAATTCTTCATGGAGTTAAAAGAGCAATTTTCCAATCCATTTGAAATAACAAAAACCCAGGATAGAGAAAACAATCCTCAACAATATAAGAACTTCTGGAGGAATCACCATCCCTGACCTCAGGCAGTATTACAGAATAATAATGATAAAAACTTTATAGTATTGGTACAGAGACAGGCAGGTAGATCAGTGAAATAGAATTGAAGACCCAGAAATGAAACCACACACCCATGTTCACTTGATCTTTTGACAAAGAAGCTAAAACCATCCAATGGAAAAAAAGATAGCATTTCAACAAATTGTTCTGGTTCAACTGGAGGTCAGCATGCAGATGAATGCAAACCAATCCATTCTTATTTCCCTGTACAAAACGGACCGAGAACCTCCACATCAAACCATATACACTAAAACAAATAGAAGAAAAAGTGCAGAAGAGTCTTGATCACACGGGTACTCGTGAAAATTTCCTGAACAAAACACCAATGGCTTATGCTCTAAGATCAAGAATTGACAACTGGGACCTCATAAAACTGCAAAGCTTCTAAAAGGCAGAGGACACTGTCATTAAGACAAAACTGCACACAACAGATTGGGAAAAGATCTTTACCAATCCTACTTTCAATAGAGGGCCAATATTCAAAATATACAAAGAATTCAACAAGTTAGACTCCAGAGAGCCAAATGAACCTATTAAAAATGGGGTACAGGGCTAAACAAAGAATTCTTTGCTGAGGAATATTGAATGACTGAGAAGTACCTGAAGAAATGCTCAACATCCTTAGTCATCAGGGAAATGCAAATCAAAACAACCCTGAGATTCCACCTCACTCCAGTCAGAATGGCTAAGATGAAAAGTTCAGGTGATAAAAGATGCTAGTAAGAATGTGTAGAAAGAAGCATACTACTCCAATGTTGGTAGGATTACAACCACTCTGGTGATTCTTCAGAAAATTGGACATTCCACTACCTGAGTACCCAGCTATACCTTTCCTGGGCATATATCCAAAAGGTGCTCCAACATACAACAAAAACACATGCTCCACTATGTTCCTAGCAAACTTATTTTTAAAGGCCATTAGCTGGAAAGAACCTAGATGCCCATTAACAGAGGAATGGATACAGAAAATGTGGTTCATCTTCACAATGGATTACTACTCAGCTATCAAAGCAATGAATTGATGAAATTCATAAGCAAATCGATTGAAGTAGAAAATATCATCCTGAATGAGGTAACACAATCACAGAAAAACACAGATGGTTTACATTCACTGATAGTGGATATTAGCCTGAAATCTTTAATTACTCAAAATATGATTCACAGACCACAGGAAGCTCAAGAAGAAGGGTAAACAAAATGAGGATGTGTCACTCCTTCTTCAAAGGGGGAACAAAAATATTCATAGGAGGGGATATGGAGGCAAAGTTTGGAGCAAAGCCTGAAAGAACAAACATTCAGAACCTGCCCCAAACGTGGCCTGCATGTATATACATATATGGTGACATACAGTCACCAAAACTAGAGAAGATGGATGAAGCTAAAAGTGCATGATGACAGGAATGGGATATAGATGTCTCCTGAGAGGCACAGCCAGACCATGTCAAACACAGAGGCGAATGTTAGCAGCAAACCATTGGACTGAGAATGGGATCCCTACTGGAGGAATTAGAGAAGGATCAAAAGAGCTGAAGAGGCTTGCCACCCCAAAAGAACAACAATGCCAACCAACTAGAACTCCCAGGTACTAAGCCACTACCCAAAACTATACATGGAATGACCCATGGCTCCAGCTGCATATGTAGCAGAGGATGACATTGTTGAGCAGCAATTGTAGGAGAAGCCCTTGGTCCTGCCAAGGTTGGACCCCAGTGTAGGGGGATGTGGGAGGGTGGGAAGAGGGAGTGGATGGGGAGGGGAACTACCTTACTACCTTAGAGAAGAATGGGAGGGGAATGGAATACGGGGCTTATGTCTGGGAAACCAGGAAAGGGAATAACATTTGAAATGTAAGTAAAATAATACCCAATAAAAGGAAAAAAATAGGTAACATATCTTCCCCGAAGCATCTTATTGCCCTGTTGGCATCAATAGGCATTCTGGGAATAAAAATGATTTACATTGTTTTGTCTCTGTACCACTCTTTCTTTTAGGTAGCCTGTTTAAAACATATTTTTAAGCTATATATGTAATTAACTACTTTGAAAAAAATCTTTGAAGTAATTTCTTTAGATTTTACACATACAGCTTGAAAACCCTTCGTTCTACAGGTATTTTTATTTTTAGAAATGCTTATTAATTCTATTAAGCCTTCATGGATGCACCTGTATGCCTAGAGCCTTTGGTAGCCAGAACAGAATAGGATTCAGTGGAGTTAGAGTGACAGTCATTTATGAAGTACTGTGTGGGTGTGGGGAATTGAATCTGGGCCCCCAACATATAAAGAAAAAGTTTTTAAACACTAATCCATCTCACCTGCCCTAACTGATACATTTTTTTCCTGCTCACCCGACTTCCAGTATTTCATCCAGATATGGCACACTAATCCATATTTACCCTTGGACTTCTCTTGGCAATTCCAGTACTGTAGGACAAAGCAAACTCAAGGTAGTTCCCAATACTCTATTGATGTGTTTTTAAGAAGCAGAAGAGTGTTTGGAGAGATTAGCACATCCTAATACATTTCCTGGGTCCAAGATTCACCTAGCTATCTCATCTGCAGTTACTTTAACTTTGGTTAAGAAACTCAAGGATTATGCTTGTCTCTGAACAGATTCAGTGTGGTTGGACCTGTGACAGGCTCAAATATGACATCTATGACCACTTAAACAGCAAAACTGAATCAAATCTTGAGTCTTTAACACCAAAGCAGAACAATTGAGAACTTTTTTCATTTAAATTGTTCTATTTTATTTTACGTATGTTGACGTTTTATGTACATACATGTCTGTGCCTTATATGTGTAGAATGCCAAAAATGAACCTTAAGAGATTCTGATCTCCTGGAACTGGATTTAGAGATAGTTGTGAGAAACCATGATGTGTAGGTGATGAGAACTGAATCCTGGTCCTCTGGAATAGCAGCGAATAGACTTAACCATTGAGCTGTCTCTCCAGATCTAAGAGCCTTCATTTATATGGACTACTTATGGGTTAGGTGTCATCATGTCCACAAATTAGTATAACTAGCCACAAGAGATAACTACAATAGAAGTCTAATACACTCTTCATTGTTTCTTTTCCTTTCACTTGGACAAAAACCATCTCAAAGCTGTTCCATAGAATTTTTTCTTTGTAAGGACTTAGTGATAATGTTATTGGAGAGTTTGGAGAGTGTCACTTTCATGTACCACATGTTATCCGGGAAAATGGGTTCTCTTCTTCATGCCCTAAATCTCATTAATAGAAAATTAAAAAAAATAAACTTAGTAGGGATCTCAAGGACAATTACATTAGAATTACAAAAAAAAAAAAACTAGAATAAGCAAGCTGGAAAACTTGGCATCTGTACAGAGAACAAAGAGGAAAAAGAGTTGCCACAGACATGTACTTGCAGAACAAGGGAAGTAAGAACTATTTGAGACAAAGAGGCACAAATGCCAAAGAGTCAGGGAAAGCAAACTTAGGATAAGAGATTAAAAGAAGAAAAGAAAACATTTTGCTTACTCAGAGCAGCAGGTAGGATTAGATCCATGACTAAGCCTCTATATGAAACTGTACAGTAGGCTCCACCTAAGAGGTCTGGCCTTTATACAGGTCCTACATACAGGGCTTGAGAGCTTACTTGATTGAATCTTAACTGAGCTCTTAGACAATGTTTTATGCTGTATATTTTTGTCCCATTTGTTTGTCATCCTATCAAACAAGGTTAGAAATGTCCATGATTGGATTTTGATGGGGCAAATAAAATCCTGGGACTTCAAATTGAAGAGCCAGATTTAATTCTGTGTCCCCACACTTAGAAGGAAGTTATCTCCTTCATATCTTGTCAGCTTTGAGTTGGGAAGATGAGAAATAAACAGCCTTTCATCACTGCCTTTGTTATGTGCATCTTTTCATTTTGTTGTAATAAGTACAAGCAGTATGGCCTCACTACTGATTTCTGATGACCAGAAAGTAAAGGAAAAGTCAGAGACTGTAGGGATCCATCTCATCTGCAGACACTAAATCAAGACCCTATTACTGATTCCAAAAAGTGCTTACTGACAGAAACCTGGCATACTTGTCTCCTGAGAGTTTCTGCCAGAGCCAGACAAATACATATGTAGATGTACAGAGCCAAATATTGGACTGAGTGTGAGGACCCCAGTGGAGAAGTTAGGGCAAGGACTGTAGAAGCTGAAGGGGTTTGCAACTCTATAAGAAGAACAACAATATCAAACAACCAGAGCCCCCAAAACTCCCAGGTAATAAACCAACAACCAAAGAGTATACAGGGTGTACCCATGGCTCCAGCTGTATATGTAGCAGAGGATTAAATTGTCTGCCATCAATTAGAGGAGAGGCTTTTGGTCCAGTGGAGGCTTGATGACCCAGGATAGAAGAATGCTAGGGCGTTGAGGCAAGAGTTGGTAGGTGGCTGGGGAAGCAGCCTCATAGAAGAAGGGGAGGGGGAGGAAATAGTAGGGTAAACTGGGAAGGAAGATAACATTTAAAATATACATAAATAAAATAACCCCGTGTCAAAATTATATTCTGCATGACAATGCATGTTCAAATTCCTTTATAATATACTATGAGCTGGATATTGTGGAGCTTCATTTAATACTAATATATGAGAGGCAAATACAAGAGAGCAGCCTAAGCTCTATACCACTGACCAGTCCACTCTTCGCAACAAAATGGAATTTTGTATTTAAAAATAAACAAACAAAAGGGGACAACATTTGACATTTAAATAAAAAAAATAACTATCTTTTAAGCTGGTTTTACTTAAGTCATTTTTTCTTCGGTATTATATTTTTATATTCCTTGGGTATAAAGTATACTAAGATTGTACCATTATATCTGAATATATATATATATATATATATATATACACACTTTTAAACAGAATTATTTTTAAATATGTGTATTTGCATATGTGGCTGTTTATGCATGTGGGCATCTGAGTTCATGTGTGCAAAGAGACAAGAAGCATCCTGTTATAGGTATTTGTGATCCACTACATGTAGCTGTAGGAAACTCATCTTAGTTCCTTTGCAAGAGCAGGGTCAGTTCTCTATTTCTTGCATAATGGCTTTGGATATGTTTACACAAAATGCTGCTTATTCCTTTGCCAACATTTGGAAAAATTAGACTGTACTTATCTAGAACTGAAATATTAGAAAATTTGGCTGGAATTTCAAATGTAATGCTTGGTACTCTTCATAAAGTTTTCAGATTTTTTTTGATTGGTGGAGTCACTCATGTTTTATTTATTTTACTTTTCCAAATAATACTTTCCTTAAATTTGAAATTTCAAATGCATTCATCTTGTACTTGCTTACATTATAAAAATTTTCAAATATCCCATAGTGCACAATATATTTAACAGTGAGAATCAGCAATCATCATGATATAGTCTACCTGTTTCCATCTAAATAGTCTCTACCAATGGAATAATGTGAAATAAATCCTATGTTTATGCTATTATATATTTTAATTGTCTATTTAAAAAAGATAGAAGCACAAAAATTTGTACATCTACTACCACAAAATTTTAACACATTAGTTTAATGAAATGTCAAGTTACCTTTCTCATTTTCCTAACTGACATACACAGTTTCAAATGTTATTTTCCTTGAATCTGGGCTCAACTGACTTTTTATGTCCATTGAGGAAGAGGCCTCTTCCCTGCAACATGCCTAGTATGCATTATTTCTTTTTCCTTGTAAGTACTATTGTATTGCAGAACAAAACTAGATCTTATGTTTCCATAGCTTCACATGATATAAATTTTGTTTAAATCTTTTTTTACCTCCCTCTCTTCTGTACCTATCCCCTTCCTCCCATTCCTCCCCCACTCCTACTTCCCTTTTTTCCCTCACCTTCTTTTTTCCTCTTCTAATTTTATTGCTCCTTTCATCTTGATCATTTTAAAGAGTATTTCATAGGTGATTCTTTCAATTCATACCATTTCCACTAAAGAAAAATAATTTATTAGTTCCTAATGAGAAAAAAAAAACATAATGTCTAAGTTACTTAGAGATAGTGTTAGCAATTTTGAATGTGAACACATTTATCCATTATTTAATTAGGAGTTATACAAGGTAAATTTTCTAATTTTAAATTTCCCTCTGAGTATATCTGATCTAATATATCATCATATACAAATAATTTTTTCTATGATGATATTTATTTTTTTTCTTATAATCATTAAGTTTAATCAGTTTCCTTATTTTGTAAAAAAAAGTACTCATCAAATTTGTATATTATTTATAAATCATTATTTACTCTTTAAAGTAATTGATAATATGTATGAAATAAAATATTGTATAAGTCTTAATATAACACTTTTTCATAGAAAAAAGACAGCATTTTCAACAGCTGATGCTGGTTCAACTGGAGGTCAACATGTAGAAGAATGCAAATTGATCCATTCTTATCTCCTTGTACAAGGTTCAAGTCCAAGTGTATCAAGTTCTTCTATATGAAACAGATTCACTGAAACAAAAAAGAAGAGAAAATGAAAATACACTTGAACACATGGAAACAGAAATTTTCCTGAAAAGAACACCTATTGCTTATGTCTTAAGATCTACAATTGACTAATGGGACCTCATAAAACTGCAAAGATTCTATAAGGCAAAAGACACTGTTAATAGGAAAAAATGGCAACAAACAAATTGGAAAAAGCATCTTTACTAATCCTACATCCAATGGAGGAATAATATCCAATATATACAAAGAACTCAAGAAATTAGACTCCAGAAAACCAAAAAACCCTATTAAAAATAAAGTTCAGAGCTAAACAAAGAATTGTCAACTGAGGAATATAGAATGGCTAAAAAGCACCTACAGACATGTTCATCATCTTTAGACATCAGGGAAATGAAAATAAAAACAACCCTGAGATTCTATCTCATACCAGTCTGAATGACTAACATCAAAAATATAGGTGACAGAAGATGCTGTCAAGGATATGGAGGAAGAAAACACACCCCCATTTTTGGTGGGGATGCAAGCTGGTAAAACCAGTCTTGAAATCAGTCTAGTGGTTCCTTAGAAAAGTGAACACAGTACTACCTGAGGACCCAGCTATACCACTCCTAAGCATATGTCCAAAAGATACACCAACATATAACATGCTGTTCTATGTTCAAAACACCTATTTTATAATACCCAGAAGCTGGAAAGAACCCAGATGTCCTTCAACAGATGAATGGATACAAAAATGTACATTTAAATAATGGAGTACTACTCAGTTATTAAAAACAATGACTTCAATGAAATTCTTAGACAAATGGATGGAACTAGAAAATATCATCCTGAGTGAGGTAACCCAGTCATAAAAAACACATATGGTATGCACTCACTGATAAGTGGAAATTAGCCCCAAAGCTAGGATTTTCCAAGATACAATTCACAGATCATTTGTAGCTCAAGAAGAAGGAATGAAGTCCAAAATGTAGATTCTTCAGTCCTTCTTAGAAGGGGAAACAAAAATACTCAGGGAGGAAGAGTGTGAGAGGGCCTTGGGGGGAAGAAAAGAGGGGGATGGGTAAAAAAAAAAGGATGGCAAGATCAGATATGGGAGGAGATGGAGATGATACAGAGTGTTAGGAATTTGAACAGAAGTGTGTAGCATGGAGGATGAGGAACTGGATATTGACAACAGCAAGTCCTAGATGATAGGAAAGCAAGAACCTAAACCCCAACAGTGATGAGACTAGCTAAAATGCCCAACAACGGTGAAGGAAAACCTCTAGAGAGACCATATCCAGAGTTTACATAAGACCACCAGTTGGGGGATGGGGTCATACCTTCATCTCCAAATTTTTAACCCAGGTCTCCTGTTTAAAGGAAATACAGGGACAAAGTGTAGAACAGAGGCTGAAGGAAAGGCCATCTGGAGACTACTTCACCTGGGGATACTTCCCATATACAACAAAGCCCAGACACTATGGAGGATGTCAAGAAGTGTTTGCTTACAGAAGCCTGATATAGATATGTCCTGAGAGACTCTGCCAGAGCCTGGCAAATACAGAGGCAGAGGTTCAAGGCCATCCATTAGGCTAAGCAGGGGGCCGCCAATGGAGGAGTTAGAGAAAAGACTGAAGGAATTAAAGGGCTTTGCAACCCCATCGGAAGAACCACAATATCAACCAATCAGACCACACCAGAGTTCCCAGTGACAAAACCACCAACTGTAGAGTACACATGCAGAGACCCACGGCTCCAGCCACATACGTAGCAAAGGATGGCATTGTCTGGCATCTATAGAAGGAGAGGGCCTTGGTCAAGTGAAGGCTTGATTATGCAGTGTGGGAGGAATGCCAGGAACGTAAGGTGGGAGTAGATGGGTGTGAGGGGGATCACTCTCATAGAATCAGGGGAAGGGGGTATAGGATTCGGATTCCAGAGGGGAAACCAGGAAAGGGGATAACACTTGATATGTAAATACAAAAAACAACCAATAAAAATAATGGGTTTTTATTAGCCAAAATTGATATTAATATTTGCTTGTGTTTTAACCTTTTTTAAAAAAAATTATTTTTGAGATAGCATCCTACCATGTAACCCAGAATGGCTTTAATTTATCATGGTGTAATTTCTGTATTAATTATCCCTATTTTTCCTATTGACTATATCTTGTATCCTTCTGAGTACTACTTGAACAGTTTTTCCAGTGTGATGGTTTGAATAAGAATGCCCTCATAGGATCATATATTCAAATACTTGTCATTAGTGAGTGGTACTACTTGACAGGGATTATGAGGTGTGGCTATATTATACACAGTATGTCAGTAGGCATGGGCTTTGGGGTTGCAAATGCTAGGCCCAGTGTCTTTTTCTTCATGCTGCTTTTGGATATCACTGTATAACTCTCAGCTACCATTTCTGCTAATATGTTGCCATGCTCCCTGCCATGAACAAAATCTCTGAAATTGTAAGCAAGCACCCAATTAACTACTTTGCTTTATAAGACTTGTTATGGACATGGTCACTCTTTACAGCAACAGAACACTGGCTAAGACATTCAGGTAACATTGTAGGATTTTACCTAACATTGTAGCATTTGAAAATTTGCAAGTCAAATATATCAGTATATTATGCTTTCGTAGTTTTATATGTGTGTGAAAATATCAGTGAGTAAAAAATAATTTTGAGAAGCATGTAGCTGAAAGAAAAGAATATAAAATTACATAGAACAGAATGTGTGGTTTCAGAAGTACTAAAAAAGTCATGGGTATGATGTATACACAGTTGGACATTTAAATTCTATATTAGTTCTTTTGAGTAATAATGGCAGAACAATTTAGTCAAAATTGTACTTTAAGAACAGTTAATATGCTCCAAATTTATATTAGTTGTTTTTAATTGGTAATATTATTACCAAATCATTTGCTTTGTAGATATCAAGTATTTAAGGAGTGTTCTGCATTTGACCTACCTTGTATATGTATTCTTTAACCAATTTTTCAATCTTGAGATATTTTATGGCTTGCCTTATTCATTTATTTCTAACTGATTTCTAATGTGTTTGGTCACAACAAACCACATTCAAAACTCATAATACTTTCTTTTTGCTTTGCAGAAAATGACAAAGACATTAGTGCTCTTAAATTAAGGTTAAATTTATTCTAGAGTTTTTTTTTTTAATTTCAGCAATACTCATTTTCTTTTTTCCCTTTATTACTTAATCATGTCATTTTTTTACATCACAAATAATATCCCCTGTCTGGGTTACTCCTCCACAATGCCCCCATCCCATCTACCCGCTCCCCTCTCCTATTTGCCTCTATGAAGGTGCTCCCATACCCACTCACCTACTCCTGCCACAATGCTAGAGTATCCCCTTACACTGGGGCATCAAATCTCCACAAGACCAAAAACCTCCCCTCCCATTGATATCAGACAAGGTCATCCTCTGCTAAATATGTATCTGGAGCCATTGAACCCTCATTATACACTCCTTGATTGGTGGTCTAGACCACAGGAGCACTGGGTGGTCTAGCCTACCAATATTTTTCTCCCTATGTGGTTGCAACACCCCTTTGATCCTCCAGTACTTCTGCCAACTTCCCAACCAGGGTCACTGAGCTCAGTATGGTGATTGGCTGTGAGCACCCATATCTGTATTGATTAAGTGATGGCAGAATCTCCCAGGGAACAGCCAAATCAGGTTCCTGTCAGCAAGTGCCTCTTGGCAACAGCAACAGTGTTAGGGGTTGGTATCTGCAGATAGGATGGATCCCCAGGTGGAGTAGTCCCTGGACAGTTCTTCCACCGGTCTTGACTCCATTTTTTCGTCCTTGTCTTTCCTTTCTACAGGAATACCTAGACACCAGGAAAGCAAGAGTCTTACCGGAATCAACAGAGATGATTTTAACTAAAATGCACAAGGAGGGGGAAATAAAACCTGTAGAGACCAATTCCAATATGTAGGCACAGCCCCAAGTCACAGGATGGGGCCACCAACCCATCTTAAAGATTTTAACTTAAAGATGGCTAAATTTTTAATCAACATTTGCTATAAAATATACATGCTTCCAGGTGGTGGTGGTGCATGCCTTTAATTTCAGCACTTGGGAGACTGAGGTAGGAGAATCTTTATGTTCAATGACAGCCTGGTCTAAAGATTGAATCCCAGATGGCCATGGCTATTCTGCAAAACTGTACCTTGACAAACCAAATAATAATAATAATAATAATAATAATAATAATAATAACAATAACAACAATAACAACAATAATCACCATGACCATCAACATTCTGGTAGTTTAACTGTGTAAGTATTGGTAATAAACATAAGTACCATAATAGATATTCATTAATATATAATTACCACAAAAGAATAATAAATACTTATTATGTAATTTTAAGTAAAAAGAGAGTAAAAAAAACAAATTCATGACAAAATATGCATGTTATATGAAATAAAATAATTAGACACAGCAATTATAGACATGTCTCAAAGGAAAGGGCAAGATAATATATGTAAGAAAATAGTATATAGTCTAGATTTTTGTAAAAGGATTTGTTTTATTATTGCTCAACGCATAAGTAAATCATTGGCTATACTCAGAATTGACTATTCAATGAGATTAAGATTGTGGTTTCAACATGCATTATTGTGTTTAATCTCAGGTAGGTTGCAATTTTAATAGCCATCTACTGACCATTTTATAATATGTACAATGAATTTTGATTATATGTACTTCAAATTCATCGTCTCCAAATCTTCCAAGAGATCCACACCAAGCCCCGTTTGCAATATTATGCCTCCCTTTATGTGTAATTCACTGAGTTTAGTTAAGTGATTCTCATCTGAACAGGGATGACCAAACAGAGGATCGGTACATATGTAGAGAAATCTGAACAATCCTGAGACCTGAAGGGAGACCTCCACTTCTGCCCACTTCTGCTCACATTCCTGTTCCAAGAGGAACCTGCATAGTGGCCTCTGGATACAAGGATATAGGAACAGTCAGCAGCAGGAACATATTGTTTTGCCTATGACCAGAACTGAACTGAATTGGTTCCACAGCTTCCTGAACCCAAATATCATGGGGGAGAGAGCTGAACTCCCAGGAGAGGAGACAATCATGAGAACTCAGAAAAGATGAAATTCTGACCATATTCCTTTTTTTTTTAACTTGATATTTCTTATATACATTTTAGAGTGTTATTCCCTTTCCGGTTTCCGAACCAACATCCCCCCCCCCCCTTCCTTATGGGTGTTCCCCTCCCCCCTCCCCATTGCCGCCCTCCCCCAACAGTCTAGTTCACTGGGGTTCAGTCTTAGCAGGACCCAGAACCCCCCTTCCACTGGTGCTCTTACTACATATTCCTTTTTTTTTTAACACATAAGATTATTTTATTTCTTTTTTTTCATCTTTGTTAAATTGTGTATTTTATTTATATTTCAAATGTTATTCCCTTTCCCAGTTTCCATGCCAACATCCCCCAACCCCTCCAGCTCCCACTCTATAGGGGTGTTCCCCTCCCCATCCTCCCCCCATTACCGCACTCCGCCCAAGAATCCCGTTCAATGGGGGTCCAGTCTTGGCAGGACCAAGGGCTTCCCCTTCCACTGGTGCCCTTAATAGATTATTTACTGCTTCCTATGTATTTGGAACCCAGGGTCAGTCCATGTATAGTCTTTGGGTAGTGGCTTAGTCGCTGGAAGCTCTGGTTGGTTGGCATTGTTGTTCATATGGGGTCTCAAGCCCCTTAAGCTCTTTCAGTCCTTTCTCTGATTCCTTCAACGGGGGTCCCGTTCTCAGTTCAGTGGTTTGCTGCTGGCATTCGCCTACATATTTGCCTTATTCTGGCTGTGTCTCTCAGGAGAGATCTATATCCGGTTCCTGTCAGCCTGCACTTCTCTACTTCATCTATCTTATCTAGTTTTGGTGGCTGTATATGTATGGGCCACGTGGGGGGCAGGCTCTGAATGGGTGTTCCTTCTGTCTCTGTTTTAATCTTTGCCTCTCTATTCCCTGCCAAGGGTATTCTTATTCCCCTTTTAAAGAAGGGTGAAACATTCACATTTTTGATCATCCGTCTTGAGTTTCATGTGTTCTGTACATCTAGGGTAATTTGACCATTTGGGCTAATATCCATTTATCAATGAGTGCAGACCACGTGTGTTTTTCTGTGATTGGGTTACCTCACTCAGGATGATATTTTCCAGTTCCATCCATTTGCCTATGAATTTCATAACGTCATTGTTTTTGATAGCTGAGTACTATTCCATTGTGTAAATGTTTCATATATTCTGTATCCATTCCCCTGTTGAAGGGCATCTGGGTTCTTTCCAGCTTCTGGCTATTATAAATAAGGCTGCTACGAACATAGTGGAGCACGTGTCTTTTTTATATGTTGGGGCATCTTTTGGGTATATGCCCAAGAGAGGTATAACTGGATCCTCAGGCAGTTCAATATCCAATTTTCTGAGGAACCTCCAGACTGATTTCCAGAATGGTGGTACCAGTCTGAATCCCATCAACAATGGAGGAGTATACCTCTTTCTCCACACCCTCACGAGCATCTGCTGGTAATGGAGTTTTTGATCTTAGCCATTCTGACTGGCGTGAGGTGGAATCTCAGGGTTGTTTTAATTTGCATTTCACTTATGACTAAAGATGTTGAACATCTCTTTAGGTGCTTCTAAGCCATTAGGCATTCCTCAGCTGTGAATTCTTTGTTTAGGTCTGAAGCCCATTTTTTAAATATGGTTATTTGTCTCCCTGCAGTCTAACTTCTTGAGTTCTTTGTATATTTTGGATATAAGCCCTCTATCTGTTGTAGGATTGGTAAACATCTTTTACTAATCTGTTGGTTGCTGTTTTGTCCTAACAACAGTGTTATTTGCCTTACAGAAGTTTTGTAGTTTTATGAGATCCTATTTGTAGATTCTTAATCTTATAACAAAGGCATTGGTGGTTTGTTTAGGAAATATTTTCCAGTGCCCGTGTGGTCAAGATTCTTCCACATTTTTTCTTCTTTAGTTTTAGTGTGTCTGGTTTGATGTGGAGGTTCTTGATCCACTTGGACTTAAACTTTGTACAGCGTGATAAGAATTGATCGATCTGCATTCTTCTACATGCTGACCTCCAGTTGAACCAGCACCATTTGCTGAAAATGCTATCTTTTTTCCATTGGATGGTTTTGGCCCCTTTGTCAAAAATCAAGTGACCATAGGTGTGTGGGTTCATTTCTGGGTCTTCAATTCTATTCCACTGGTCTATCTGCCTGTCAGGAGGACCAGCGAATGGGGATGGGAATTCCAGAAAATCAGAAGAAACTTGTCATGTTGAATACTCAAAAGGCAGGACATGGGAAATTTAAAGGCTACAACAATTGCCCTGTGGCCCCACCCCCACCAGAGCCTGTAGCCCCTTCACCAGCGCCACATCACTGTTCCCACCAGCATCCTGCTGTAGCAGGTCTTTGCCTTGACTGAGCACAAGAAGAAGCCATCGCTATTCTGTCATACCTTCCACAAACATACTCCATTTCGGAAATGAGCCTGCTGCCCAGTGTGTACCTCTGAGGTACTGTGGGGAGAAAGACCAGTTCTGTCTCGTCAGAGTGATGTCTAGGGATGGCTGCTTGCTCAGTGCTGAACATTTCATGTGCGCATCAATAAAGGGGAAAAGAAGTTAGATTCACCTTTGACCTTGAAAAGCCCCAGCACCCTTGTGGAAGGAAGGAGGTCATGAAGCAGAACTGTCTTAAGGAGGGCCATACAAGCTGACACCACAGAAAGTAACCTTTCTCTTTTTGACATTGTGTTACTTGATGAAAATACCTTTTTACTGGATCTAAGGGAGACTGGTTCTGCATTTTAATCCACATAGTAGCTGGTTGGGAGGGGTCCTGCTGTGCAGCTTCTGTGTTCCTTTGGACAAGTGTGTTCTTGTGTGCTGTTACTGCAAGGTTCTCACCTCTCATCAGCTTTCACTTGCAAACAAACAAGTCTGCAGTGTCAGACGTATTGGTCTGTCAACACACCTCCATATCTATGCCTGAAACTAGTGACATCACAGCAAATAACCTTGATCCTGAACCTAAGATTAGCCTCAACCCTGCTGCACACCCTGACATGGTCACTTACAGGCAACACTGCTGTGGACTTTAGTCAGTGGCCCCAAAGCTGTGTCTGTGTGCTATGAAGTACTTCAAGTGCACAGCTCATGTACCTAATAATGTGTGTGTGTGTGTGTGTGTGTGTGTGTGTGTGTGAAGAGAGAGAGAGAGAGAGAGAGAGAGAGAGAGAGAGAGAGAAAGAGAGAGAGAGAGAACTTCAGTTGAATTTATGTGACTGACAGGTTTGATTGGATGGTTTGTGTTTGGTTGTTTTTTGTTTATTTGTTTGTTTTCTAATAGATTGTAATGATATATTTTAGAAAACATACTTAGTATACCTTTCTTTGCTCCAGTGTGTATGTGTAGCAATGCCCACAGTTGTGTTGTTAATATGAAAATTGCTTTAAAGAAGTGAATAGCCATTGGTCCTGTTCGTTTTCATTCCTTTTGAGTCAGAGCCTCACTGCAGGCTCCATTTGCTGGCACAGCTGATGGCAGTGAAGAAGTAATACAATATAATACAATATATTTGTGACCAGTCCTAGTATACTTCCCAGCTGCCCTAACTTCCCGTTCCCTCGTTCCTCCACGGAGCTCCTAACAATCCCAGACATCAGGACATGTTTATATCGAGTCACATTCAAGACCTAGGCTGGCCCTGGGTGATTTTATACAGCATGAGAAGTAACTGATCAAAGGTCTGTCCCAGGAGACTCTTACTTGGGATTTCTGGGTGATTTTGAAAACTAATGTGTTTTTAAAAGATATAATAGCCTTTTACTTTGTAAAAATATGTATGGCATTTTATTACAAATACAGAAAATGGAGGACCTTCAGTACTTTTTATTTTTAGTTCACCAAACTTCCTTCTTGCTTTAAGGCATGTGCTCTACTTTGGAAGGAAATATAGAGAAACATCTAAGAACCTTCTGCCTGAATGGTGTCTGCCGCTCGCTCACAAACAACATTCCCTCCCTCTCCTTCAATGGGTCGAACATTATTGGTGATTTACATTTTTGATGAATTTCCTTTGTTCTATTTTTAGGATTCCAGAATTTGCTGGCTCTATTAACATGATGGAGAATACCTACCTGGTTTAGATTGTACCTATAATGTGTAGGTGTCATGTGGTAGGTGAAAAGCAATCATAACATTTGAAAGTTTAGAGAAAGAAAGCATTCCAGGCTCTGTCCCCAAAAGGAAAAGAGAATGGCACACAGCTAATTGGGACTTTTATGAGTCTCTGCTTCTGCCCCCTACCTGCTGTCATCTGTTCTGATCTTCCTTGCTGCATGGTAGGTCAATCTCTTCAGGTGAGAACTGCCACCACTCTGGAAATGCCATTTCTAAACTTCTGGGGCTTTTATTTATTATTATTATTATATTTTCTTATATACATTTCGAGTGTTATTCCCTTTCCAAGTTTCGGGCAAACATCCCCCTCCCCTTCTTTATTGGTGGTCCCCTCCCAACCCCCCCCCCCTTGCTGCCCTCTCCCCAACAGTCTAGTTCACTGGGGGTTCAGTCTTAGCAGGACCCAGGGCTTCCCCTTCCACTGGTGCTCTTACTAGGATATTCATTGCTACCTATGAGGTCAGAGTCCAGGGTCAGTCCATATATAGTCTTTTAGGTAGTGGCTTAGTCCTGGAAGCTCTGAGGTGGCTTGGCATTGTTGGTATATAGGGTCTCGAGCCCTTCAAGCTCTTCCAGTTCTTTCTCTGATTCCTTCAACGGGGTCTATTCTCAGTTCAGAGGTTTGCTGCTGGCATTCGCCTCTGTATTTGCTGTATTCTGGCTGTGTCTCTCAGGAGCGATCTACATCCGGCTCCTGTCGGTCTGCACTTCTTTGCTTCATCCATCTTGTCTAATTGGGTGGCTGTATATGTATGGGCCACATGTGGGGCAGGCTCTGAATGGGTGTTTATTATCCAATCCATTGAAGACTGATTCCATATCCTATGTTGCTGTCGTTAAATGCAAAGCAAAAGAATGTATTTAATTTGAAACCCAGTTCAAAGCAAAGTCTTTAAACACCAGTGCTCCACCATTATGGGCATGTGGGAATCTGTAACTGGGTTGCTGAGGTTTCTCAGGACAAGTCAGTCCTGCTTCCCAGCCAGTTTCCTGGAGCCAGGGCATGCCTTCTGCATTATGGCTTAATCATAAATAGGAAAAGCAGAAGTGTCCTCAGGCCAGTGCCAAGAAGTATAAGTCAATGCCTTTCAGCAGCTGACAGACAGGATGTTAGGCACAGTGTGACCACAAATTGTTTCTTCTCAGGATCCAGGGAAAGGGGCATTTGAAAGATTGAGTACAAAATAAGTAAAAACTTCTAGCCAGTCTTCGAAATGGGAAAGAAACACCAGATTATACAGTGTATGTACCCCATTATTGCCTTTACTGTTCTAGGCATTGCCAATTATATTTAGAAAGTATTTTGAACTGCTTCTATAATTTAATAATAGGACCCTTTTTGAGAACATATTGGTAGCCACTGTGTGGGACTTGCTGATCATGGCTATGCTTTTGACGATAACTTATCCACACTGTGGTGCCATCATCAGTATAAGTCAAGTGCTGCTGCAGAGCAGGTGAGATGTCTTTCACACTGAAATAGGACCTGCGTGCTAAATGTGCATTTTTGCTGAATTTTGGGTTTGTTGTTTTGTTTTAAAAAATACTGATATTAGATTTCTTGTAAATGCCGTGAATCTCTGTTTGTCATTTTGTATCTATATTAATTAAGTAATTTTATATTAATTAATTAATTAATTTGTCAAAAAAGAAAGAAAGAAATTAAATATTTTCCTCAAGTTCCTTTTGGTTATGATGCTTTATTACATCAGTAGAAATCTAAATAGGACAAATAAAATCCCATCTTTTATCATTTGTATATAAAAATTAGACTTTTAAAAAATATATTTAATTGCCTCTGAAGGGACTCAATCAAACATGTAAATACCAGATTGATGTGTTTCATGAAAGTGGTTAGGTTTGGGAAATTCTTCTTTCCTCCTAATAGCTTATAACACAAATATTATTGATTCTGCAAGTTTCATTTAGTTTAAAACAGATACATAATTATTATAAAAGGCAATAAACTTTTCAATATCAGACTTCTTATATAACCATTTATTTCAGTTTCAAGTAATCTATAGAAAATGAGTCAATGAAATATAATAAAGTATAAATCCTCATCAGTGTTCTAGACAGCAGTCTTCTAGTTAAAAGAAGATTATTGAAACATTAAATGTAAAATTAGATTTAAAGTTTTAAAGGTTTACATTTCCACATTCTAAGTACTAATATTCTCTTTGCCAAAGACCTGAGCAATGCTCATGATTACTTTAGAATTCAAAAGAGCATACCTTTTCTTGTACTTTTGAACCCCATAATGACTTTAACAGATGAAATTTCTTGTTAAGGAAGATATGAGTGTGCTTTTGAAGCAAATAATTTTCAAATCAACTCAAAGTACAGATTCATACCAAACTGCTAAAATTCTTCTGGTTATGATATCACTTATCATAATGTGTTGAAGCTATGTTTCAAAACCAAATATAGTAATGTTAAAACTGCCTGCAAATTCATCCCAAACATATCAGATCTGCCTCTAAAAATTCATGAGAATATAAATATAAAAACACTGAATGTGCTATGGTAACATGAAGATTCCTTATGATTAATTTTATATCTTTTTACCAATTACTAAAGATGACACTAAGTATTACACTATATAATAAAATCATAAACTTACCATGAATGTAAGCTTTTATATTATAAAAATATGAATTCAAATTTCTTCCCAACATTGACATAAAAACAGGCACTGACTAGAGTTACATCAATCTTTCTCAAATGTCTCAAAAAATATGTGCACTGTTACAATAAAAACAGTTCACCAGCTGTTTATGTAAAAATTATTTGATGAAAAACAAGCATGGCCATATGGCGCTCTAGCTCTGCTGTGGGTGCATGAAGAATAATTTTGTAGGCTGTAGTACATAATGGTCATGCTAAGTAGGGTGTCAACTACTGTGAGCACATTACATTAATAGTTAATCTGTCCTTTTATCCTCTAAGTACTTACATTTCTTAACAGCTTGTAGTTTGGAAACAAGTTAACAACCTACTGATTAAGAATTAAAAATTGGAAAATAACAAAATATTTGATGTAATATGCACATACAAAATATCCTTTTGTTAATTAAAGATATCTAAATAATGCAGTACCCCAACAATATGAATATGGTTGAGGATGTGGTTGTCATTTCTAACCAAATATTTTGAAAGTCTGAGTATATCAAAAGTAATCTCTCTGTGACATAGAAGACAAAACTAGAAGAGGTATTTCATGGGAGACACAAATCAATGTAAACATTTATGTTACTAGAATATAAAAATTGTACATTATTCTTATTTGAATCCTGTTCCACATTTGTTGCTGTGTCTTGCACATAGAATCCATATGTTAAATGTATGAAGAGAACAATTTAGAAACAATGAGCTAGAAATGCTACCAGTAGATACTTGTATCACTTATAATACAATGAATGAAGAATAGCTCTTATCCACTTCATCGACTTCATGGTTGAGTATTTATGAGTCTATGATATCCAAATATTTAACTGATAATATTTTACTTTTTAGTTTCTTCTGTATCTAGAGGTAGATTTTACTGAAAAATAAAATTGAATGGCTTGCCTCTCATTCATCAACGCTTTGTACTTATCTTAAAATATCTTTTATAATTTTTGAGATTGCATTAAATGCAATTACAATATACTTTTCTCCCCTTTCCTCCTTTCAAAACCTACAAGCATCCTTCCCTGATCTCCTTCAAATTCATGTTCTTTTAGTCATTGTTATTGCATCTCTCTATTTATTTTTATATTTGTACATGTATGTACTCCTAACTATAATTCGATCTGTCCATGTTACTTGTAGGTATGTTGTCAGGGCTAAAGGATTGTTAACACTGGATAACTTATTGGTTACTTTTTATTCCATAGGGAAGACTACATCTTCAGTTCCTAACTTTCCTCTATTGCTTATAATTTTGTGTAGGATTGAGATTCCATGAACTTTTCTCTGTTTACCTGGCATATCCATTAGTGCTCTCCTGAGACTTTTATGATAAACAAGATAAGAAACAAACTAGAGAACAGGATAGTTAGATTTTGTAATCCAGTTATTTGCATTCCTGTGTTGTGGTCAATACATTGACAAAAATGTATTAATTGACACATAGCACCATTACTTATGACCTCCAAATGTCAATTGAGCTCCTTGGTGACACTAATAACTGAAAAAGAGACCACGGTAGAGAGTTCCATGAGAAAAATCATTCAGACATGCCATCTATTACTAAAAGTGCATATTCTCTAGGGTTTTCATGGTTCATTTCATCCATGAATACCTAACTTAAACTTATGATCTATGTGATATTTTCCTCCATAAAAATTCTGAGAACTGCTGGCGGGCAGTTTGGGCCAAACTTCTGTGCTGCCCCCAACTGCACACAGAAGAACACGCAGTCTGTCCTGGCCTTCTTCCGGTTCCCACAGGAACCTGATGTCAGAAGTGGGTTGAGAATTGTAGGAGAGCAGACTTAGAGGATAAAACACCTGATCAACTAAATTAACATTATCAACTATGTGCCAAACACTTTGAGACCTCTATGATCTGTAGTACGAGTCCTTATCAGACAGTTCTTCGGGATAATGCAATACCCACAATATTTGATCTTACCAATCATTTGAACAATCTACATAGCAGACAAAGAAAATGGATAAAAGAATTGAGTGAAAATGAAATCAGAACTCTGAAAAAAAATTAATAGCGTTAATGACTCAGCTTCTAAGGCCTTTTAAGAAGGTCTTGACCTGTTGAGGAAATGGCTTAACAAGAACAGGAAATGAACAGCAATGGTCAGAACCCTAGTGCAGAAGTGGAGAACCAGTAGAATGGAAATATGTTGCCTTTAACCCTTGAAGAGAACGAGAACAAAGAGTACCTGAAATCATTATTTGAGATTTTGATTCTCATGAAAAAGCAGAATATATTCTTGGATGGTCATGAGTGTGATTAGATACATGAGGGTCTCTTTGCTCCAGATAACTTACAGGCACTCCTGGAATGCCATATCAATTCTGGAGAAGAGGTCCTACAGAAGCACTTTGAGACCACGGCGGTCAACATGTTATTTTGCTCTAAAACTCAGCAAAGGCAGATGCTGAGAATCTGTGAGCTGTATTCAGGAGGAGAAACTCAGGGTGAGAGCCTTACACTTCTTTTTCCATTATCATAGGCGATGTAGATGGGCATTGCAGTAGATAAGCACCTGCCGTTGCTGATGAGGTTTGTCAGTGGCGCTCTTAACCTGAGAGAGGGAATTTGTAGTTCTGCCATATGAAGCTGGCCTTGAGATTTTGGCTGTGAAATTTACCACTACAATAACTGAGAAATGGGGATTGAATATGGAATTTTGTCATGGTTAGGCTTACATTTTGTCCAGTGGATTTTCTTCCAAAATCAAAGGTGTTGCACCAAGACTTTTAGAAAAATATCCTCAGGCTGCATACACCCTCTGTTCTTCCTGTGCCTTAAATACATGGTTGTCAAAGTCTGACCCTGTGATCGGGTGTCCATGGCTTTAGGAATTGTTGGGGAAGTCTGTTCTTTTTTCCATCGATCACCACAGCTGCTTTTAGAACTTGACAATGCAATTTCTGTTCTTTTCCAGAATAGTGAAGAACAAGGTAAAGAACTGAAGGAAATTTGTCATTTTCAGTGGACAGGCAGGCATGATGCCTTTGAAATCTTAGTGGATCTCCTACAAGCACTTATCATGTTTAGATGATATAAATAGAAACAAAAAATATTAGGTGGAATAACTATATAGCTGGACTAGCATTTGTATTCTGTAGTGCAGTGACAGATTTTGATTTCATTGTTACCATTGTTGTTCTTTAAAATGTGTTATCTTTTACAAGAGCCTTTGGGAAGAATCTCCCGGGACAAACCTCTGATGTCTTCTTTGCAGCCAGCAGCTTGACTGCAGTACTGCATTCACTTAATGAGGTGATGTAAAATATTGAAGTTTATCATGATTTTTGGTTTGAGGAAGCCACAAATATAGAAACCAGACTTGACATTCAAATGAAACTGCCAGGGAAGTTCCGGAGAGTACAGCAAAGTAGCCAGAGAGTTACTATAAAGATACTCTTCCTGTTCGAACAGTAGAGCACATTATTCAGGAACTTAAAGATATTTTCTCTGAACAGCACCTCAAAGCTCTAAAATGTCTATCTCTGGTACCTTCAGTGATAGGCCAGCTCAAATTTAACACATCAGAAGAGTGCCATGCTGATACGTACAGAAGTGGCCTACCCAATCCTGACACCCTCTCTCCTGAGCTTCATTGTTGGACAATCAAGTGTAAACACAGAAGAAAAGATATCAAGCTTCCATCCACCATTTATGAAGTCCTCCATCTTCCTGATGTGGCTATGAAAATGGACGGAAGCATCTGAAAGCACACCTGCAGAATACTCTGACAGACCAGAGGTCAAGAAATTTGGCTTTGCTTAATGTAAATTTTGATATAAAACGTGATTTATATTTAATGGTGGATATATATTAAACTCTATATAAAAATATCAGAGCCTCCTACAAATAATTCAGAAACCATTGAAAATACCTAAAAGATTTTTAAAATGGCTGTTGTCTTATTTTGCTCTTTACAAGAAAAGCTGTAAGGTAGAGTAGGCCAGTTAATGGCTTGCTGATAGAGCTCCAATTTAACATATCATTAGCTATTGGTAATCCACGTGTTTAAATGGCTCCTGTTTGAACTCAGGCTTTCAATATCCATTTTTTCTTACAGAAGTTGCCATTGAGAGTATAAAAATACCTCCCTGCTAGTGGTACTCTGGAAATCTTTTAGTTAAAAGTCATTTTTGACATAACATTATCACTGTTGATCCGGTTGTCAGTTTTTAAGTTATCAGGTCTTTGGAAAATGAATTTTGTGAGAGAAATGCATTTTATGATGTGTCATGATGAAATACACCATTGACTTTTTGACTTGGAGTTACAGGTGTTTAAAATCTGTGGTAGCAGCACTTAGAAGGCAGAAGCATGAAAATAACAAGTTTTAGGTCAGCCTGGACTACATAATAAGAGCCTGTTTCAAAAACCAAGTGACTCCTGGGGTGGAGCTTAGTGTGTAGCTCTTGTCTAGCATATGTAAGTCCTAGCTAGGCTCTCAACTCAGTACTGCAAAAGCAACACCAACAGATCAGCTTGTAATGGATGGTCACAGGAAGTAACTACAGCCTCGAACAGGTTAAACAAATTCTTATTTGATTGTTGCTGTATACATTCCTTAATGGAACCCACATTTTCATAGGCTTTTTTACTATTCACTTCTGCTTCATGGAGACGACAGACACAGAGGCCATCCATATAGGCAACTGACTTGTCTGTTTTCTTCTTCTTCTTTTTACATGATTATGTCTACTGACTCATCTTGATTTATAAGCAAAACCTCGAAATAAATGTTTCATGGTTTATCCTAAAAATAATGCTGAAAATGTTGCTGTTATTTTGGTGAATAAAATCAATTGTATTGTTTTTTCAATCTAAATAAAATTAATTTTGGTTTAAAAATTCTGAGAAAAGCGATAAATCTTTTTCGATTTAGGATTTAGAAGACAATTATATAATATGAATAAATTCATTTCCATAGATGGTGAACAATTTGTGTCTTGAACACAGTGAAATAACTACAAATTCTGGTATGGATACATGATTACTATATTTTCATGAATATTATTAGTAATAACAAAAAAGGGCATATTAGAAGAATCACTAAAAAGAACATTATAGGAACTGTCAGTAAATTATTACTGAAAGATTGGCAGGAGGCCAAGATCATAACATATGAATGTGGAAATATGTAAATTTTTGAGAAGAATAACTACCAATGGAACAAAACTCACTTGATTAGAAGATGTGTAAAAGTTTTAACAATAAAGTTATACTTATTATTTTATGTAACATTTTTTCTTGAGTATTACATTTGAATATTAATATTTTAAAAATATTGGATACCTTTCAGTTACATTGCAAATATATAAAATCTATATAAAGATAACTTTTCGGATATATATTCAATCATAATAACTAAAATTTAATGAAAATAATTTTCTAAATTCAAAATGTATTTCTAGATAAAAGGAGGTTGTTCACTTGATGATAAGGAATAGTATTTTCAGTAAAATGTTATGTAGTATAGATTTATGATTTCAAGGATATATATAAATTTTGAGAAGGTAAATGGGTTAAGATTTTTGAGATATCTGTATATTGTGAAAATAGATTATGGATATTTTAAGATAACTGATAAGCTCAACTGGTTAGGTGCATGTAAATTAGTGAACTAAAGATCATTTAATATTAAGAAATAGAATATACTTGATGAAGAAAATTTATTGACTGTTTATTACAAGTATACTATACTTTGAAATACACAATCTGTAGGTCATTTATTTCAGTTTTTATTTTAAAATGAGAAAATTGTGTTCAAAGAAAAATAAATTATAATTTCCCATGTAGACTTTTTTTTTAAGTTTATTAACCATGAGAGGGACATTCATTAACTATGCCTGACATTGCCAGGAGGCTTAGGATCCAGAGGTTGAATATTCCAGAGACATAGCATAAAAGCAAATATTATTGGTCAAAAAAAAATCAATGAAATGATTTCTAATGATATT
Source organism: Rattus rattus (assembly GCF_011064425.1). Lineage (NCBI taxonomy): Eukaryota > Metazoa > Chordata > Mammalia > Rodentia > Muridae > Rattus > Rattus rattus. The sequence continues at coordinate 48,425,182 of NC_046172.1, forward strand.
ACACTATATTCATAGAGTTTGGCCTACCATAATCATCATCAGATGCAGAGAGCAGCAGCCGAAATTTAAGCAGGACTTAGGGAATCCTTTAGCAAATAAATAGGAAGGGTTTTAGGAGCCAGATGAGTCAAGGGCACAACAACAAAATTTAACCTGGCCTCTTAAGAACTCAACGAGATTAGAAGCAACAACCTGGTACTACACGGTCTAATCCGGTCCTGTCTCCTGAACGTGTGTTAACAACTTGTGTAGGTTTTGGTGTTGTGTGGAATTCTGAACAGTGGGAGCAGGAGCTTTGTCTGACTCTCCATTGCCTGTTTGGGCAAACTTTTCTTCCTACTCGGTTGCCTATCCCAGCCTTCATGTGAAAGTACATGTCTAGTCTTACTCTTAGGCCATATTTGGTTAACATATCTGGGACGCCTGCTTTTTTTCTGAAGAAAAACAAAGAAAGAATGGATCTGGGGGAAAGCGGGTGCTGTGGGGAGACTGAGAGTATAAACTGTGGTCAGGATATGATATATGAGAGAAAAATAATTTAAAAACACTATTTGAGAAGGCTAGAAAGACGGTTCATCAGTTATGAGCACTTTCTGCCTCACATCCATATCATGACTGGTAAATATTTGTAATTCCATTTCCAGGGAATAGGATACCCTCTTCTGTCCTCCAAGGACACTCTATGTACACAGTATACATCCAAACATGCAGGAAAAACATCTGCACACATAAAATGAAAATAATTCAAAAGCACCACAATATTTCAAATTTTCACTAACATAAGCTGTTAACACTTTTTTATTCATATTTTACACTGCTTGTTGTTTTAGGTATGAATTTTAATCTTATGTTTTTCAGTATGGGGACCTAAACCAGTGTCTATTGAATGCTGCAATCTGTACCAATAAGACCTCGACATCAATAGACATTGAACTTATTGAGATCAACATCACTAAGTTGCTCATTAGACTGACGTGCCTCTTTGACGGAAGTGGACACTGAACTTTACCTTAGCCTTGCCTCTCCTGAATCTAGATGGTCAATTACAAACAGAATTTCAATTCCCACATCCCAATTCATTATCTATATTTTATTTGATTCTGTTTGTGAATTCATGTTATACAAATTGGGATCTCTCACAAATGTTGGATAATATTATTCCAGTATTTCCTTTAAAACCTGACTCATAATGAATTTCCCTATTACATTTGTAAGTAGATGTTCACTAGGCTGGATTTTGTCCGTATTGTTTTTGTTATTACATTTTATTCATATAATGAATATTTTCTGAGGGTTGTTAGTGAATTTTGTTTGCTAATGTGTTTATAAACTTATGATTTAAGTATAAAATACATGAAAATAGAAACATAAATAAATCTTAAAATTTCAATTTGATTAATTTTCAGACTGTGAGCACACATATGAATTACCAAGTGTATTTAAAAAAATACAAACTAAACAAAAAATCAACAGTAAGAATTATTAAAGGGTTTGTCATAAAAGTTTGGCCTTCTACAATTAAGTCCTCAAAACCACATTCTAAAAGACAGGTTAGGATGCTACATACAATTTATAATTCCAGAGTTGAGAAAGCAGAGACAGAAAAATCCCTAAAATGTACTGATCTGCCAGTCTACCCTACAAAGTATGCTCCATGAGAGTAAAAGAAAGTGTCTCAAAATATAAAGATCTAACATTGGAGAATTTACTGTAGAATGATACCTGGCATTAACAATTGGCCTCTACCCACACATGCACATCTTCACACACATAAATCATAAATAAATAATAAAATTAAACAGTAGATAGTGCACCATAAAAAAATGCTATAGCCAGCTGTTTTCCTTCTTTTATGTTTGTGTGTGTTTGTGTGTTTGTGTGTTTGTGTGTGTGTGTGTAGATTTAATGTAAGGCTACATGTATTGTGCCATGGATGGCTGTGCTATAGGCACATATTATCTTTTTATATAAAACTCAAGAGCATTTCACAATGCATCTTCTCATAATAATTACTATCCTATTTTTAAAGCTCTAAAAGTATTATGTACTTTTTACTTTTATATAAATTGTAGACTATGTTGTGAGTTGCTCATTCATCAAGACTACTGTTTATATTTTTCTATTGGGTGATGTTCACTTGTTCTTATTGTTTTGTAGTTTATTGAAAATTTGTAGTGAAAGGTCTATTCCTATTTCATGGTTCATTTAAGAAATCTTCACTCTCATAGTTGGTTCTTTCTAAAAATAATATACATATATAAATAACATATAGAGTAATATCAAGTTACTCTTACATGTTTTATTCATCACCTTTTTATATTTTATATTTAATTCTTGATTTCCCTGGAGCTGGAACAAATGTTTGTGAATGACCTGGCATAGGTGCTAGGAACTGGGCTTGGGTCTTCTGCAAGTGAAGTACATATTCTTCACCACTGAGCCATCTATCCTCCTCTGCTGGGTTTGATTTTATCATTTTAAGTGTCATTTTACCCTAGCTGATAACTAGAATATATTTCATGGTTCTGAAATTGTTCTATTACATTTTCCTCAGTTTGCTTTTTGCAGTCCAATATTAATTCATCTGGAACTCATTGTATCAAACAAATGTAAAGTTCCCACATTAAAATCCAATTTATAAACACTATTTTAAAAAGGGAAGGAGTGGGATAAAGAAAGGTAGGAGGGGGGACCAGAAGTGGGCAATGACTGGAATATAAATAAAATAATTAAAACTAAATAAGAAGATAGTTCTTTCCTTACTGCAATGTAGGTGTTCTAAGTCAATGATAGTATAAAGTGATTTTATAATAATCCCCCTTCTCCCAACTACATCTTCTGTTGCTCATTGCCAATGTTGTAGTACAAAATTATTAAGTGAAATAGTAAATAATGAATTACTAATCTATTTTAGATTGAACATCATTGTGAATACCTTATGAAGTCTCAATAAACCCAGCTTTATCCTGCTCAGTTAGGAGACTTACTGTCATAATATATGTGCTTTTGTTCAAGTAATAATTATATATAATATTAATATAACCCCAGTGTCAAAGAGGAGTGATCCTAGAAATTAGCCTACATTAATCCTTTAAGGGAAAATGCAAACAGTTTATGACACAAAGAAAATTATGTTTGCTCATAAACTTTTTAACATCTACAGTGAAAACAGAATTTTGTCTGAAATTGTAATGAAGAAAATTAATTCACAGTTATTTTGTGGTCAAACCTAAAACTGCAAAAATTACAGCCAAAAAATTATTATTTTCATTTATGTATTTGAAAGTATTATCTTAATTTATTTAAACACACTTTTTTAATGTATTATAATTCCCTTGTTATATTTGCACTTTCTTTTTAATCAGGGAATTTGCTGACATCTGATTTAGGACTGTTGCATCTGTGTTTATAAAAGGAGTACATAGGGATAGGGTATTTCTATAAAATTTCTTGCAACCTTGGGAATAAGAGTTCTTATTTAAAATGGGGTGCAGGAAACATGATGATAAATACCTGTAATCTTAGCCTTTGGAAGCCGACATGGTAGGATTGTTTCAAATCTAAGTCCTTCTTGGTGTACATCATGGGTTAGAGGTTAGTCAGGGTTGCATAACAAGACTGTCCGACAAATAGTACCCTACCTTGTAGCATAGCATAACATAAGAGAAAATAGAATAAGTTGGGATATTTGTTCCTTTTCTGTTTTTCGAGTGTGTGGGTTTGGGACGATATATTTTTGAAATGTTTCAGATCAACTTAAAGTTATGTTATGTCATAGCATACAGTCACATTTTAGAAATTACAGGGTGGTTTGGAGAAAGGTTTATGAAATCTTTTTTCTCTGAACAGGAATCTCATACTACCATGTCTGCTTCATTGCTTTGAAAGCCCTGGATTAAGGAACAATGTGGGAAAATAAAATAAAATCAGATCTAACTCTGTGAAAGTCATAAAAGAAATTCTTAATTACTTGGCAAAATAAAATTTTATTTTTTATTATTTATTTATTTATTTGTTTGTTTTTTCTTTTTTTTCGGAGCTGGGGACCGAACTCAGGGCCTTGCGCATGCTAGGCAAGCGCTCTACCACTGAGCTAAATCCCCAACCCCTATTTATCATTTATTAATGTATTTATTTACTTATACTTCATTCCAGATTTTATTCTCCTCCCAGTTCACCCTCCAACTGTTTCACATTCCATACCTCCACCCTGCCCACCACTCTGCAGGTGTATGCCGCCTGGTTGGTGATCAAGTGTCTGAGAGATCTCAGGGACCCAGGTTAATTGAGACTTCTGGTCAGCTTACCGGGTTGCCCTTCTCCTGATCTTTCTCCAGCTTTTCCCTAATTCAACCAGAGGGATCAGCAGCTTCTGTTCATTGGTTGGGTGCAAGTATATGGTATCTGACACTCAGCTGCTTGTTGGATTTGAACCTTTGTTTTGGCTTGTATTTTATTTTATTTTGGCTTCCTCCCTCCCTGTTTCCTCCTTCCTTTAGTTTATTTTTATCTTTTATTTTAGTTGTGTGGGAAAGCAAGTAGGGAGGATGTGAGAGGAGTTGGGGAAGGAAACAAAATATATTGTATCAAAATATTAATAAAATTAAATAAATATTTAAGAAGGGATATACAATAGGACTCATGTAGCATGAAAGTAGAAAGGAAGCTATGGGAAAATATGGATGAGTATGAGGACTGGCCAGGGGGATGATCAAAAAGAGATGGGGAAGATAATGGATACATATAAATCTTGTTTGACAATTTCATAATAAAACCTAATATTCTATATAATGATTTGAGATGATCTTTTAATTCACCTGTTCAAAGAAAATGTATCAATTTCTTTAGAATTTTTATAAGAAATAGCATTATTAAACAGGAAATCTACTTAAACTTATATCATTCTTAGGTCACAAATATTAAATTAATATATTTTCTGATATTTTAAAACAAATCCAACTTTCATGACTATATTACCCTAGAAAAAATTAACAAAACAAAAACAAATCTTGACATTTAATATGGCAATCACAGGTAAATAGAAGATAAAAATATAAAACTCACAATGTTTAGTCATTTTTTGTACTTTTCAGTAGAACACAATTGTAGGGTCCTTGTTAATTATACTGCTTAATTCCATATAAATATTATCTGGATTACTTCATGGAAAATATTACTTTGTGTTTTTTTATTTTGTTTTGTTTTATGGTTCAGTATTGTAGTGGTTTGAATGAGCATTACTCCTGTAAGCTCACATATTTGAATGTTTTGTCCAAAGTTGGATGGAAGTGTTTGGGAAACATTAGGAGGTATGGGCTTGTTGGAGGAGATGTGGCACTGGGGTGAGCTTTAAGGTTTCAAAAGTCCATGCCATACCCAGTTATCTTTTTTTTTTTTTTTTTTCTGCTTTACATGGTAGTCATCTCAATGCCTAACTGCTGCTTTGTTTCCTGCCATAATGATCATAGACTTGGCCTCTCAAACTGTAAACAAATCCCCAATTAAATCCTTTCTATTACAAGCCATGGTATCTTGGTTGTAGTATCTCTTCACATCAATAGAAAAGTAATTAACATAAGTATTAAGTATTTAAATAGATAAAACCTTGAGAAATTTCAAAGAAAAAATTCAGCAGGGAATCTTTTTTTTTTTTTTTTTTTTTTTCTTTTTTTTTCGAGCTGGGACCAACCCAGGGCCTTGCGCTTCCTAGGCAAGCGCTCTACCACTGAGCTAAATCCCAACCCAGCATGAATCTTTTTAAACATCATAAACAAGAGGTCAAATCATAAGCATCAACAGAAACTGAAAAATATTATGAAAAAAACAAAGGCGGAATCATGGTAATCTCAATATCCTCTTTTAATAGCAATATTTTACAGTTGTGACTAATAAAAGTTTCTAAATTCAAGTACATTTTAAGGAAAAGCTGGAAAAACTGAGGGAGGACCAGCAGTCTCAATTAACCTGGACCCCTGAGATCACTCAGACACTGGATCACCAACCAGGCAGCATACACCAGCTGAGATGAGGCTTCCAACACATATACAGCAGAGGACTCCTGGGTCTGGGTTCAGTCAGAGAAGATGCACCTAACTCTCAAGAGACTGGCAGCCTTGGGGACTTTAAAGAGCCAGTGGAGTGGGTGGGGACATCCTAGTAGAGAAGGGAAGGGGGGCAGGGAGGAGGTATGGGATGTGGAACAGTCAGAGGGTGGACTGGGAGGGAAATAAAATTTGGAGTATAAAAAAGAGATTATATAAAATTTTAAAAAATTAAGATAAACCACTAGATGAGAGCAAAACATTGACAGTTAATATTGTATTTGTTAAGCAACATATTGATAAACTTATAATTACCATGAGAAATAAACTCAAAATCTATTAACTGCCTATGATTCCACATTTCTTGTGTGTGCATGATATGAGAAAGAAGTCACTTTTATTCTTTATTTCAGCCTTTTCTATGCCATCTTATTTTTAATGCATGTATATAATTTCTAATAATCAAACACAGTTTAGTAAGGTTCGAACTTACTGAAAAATATCACAATCATTTCAAATGAAAGCATGCGATAATAGTATGACTTGAAAAAATGAACTATTGTGTACCAGAAGAAGAGTATAGTGTTTTTTATGAAATCTAAAATACCTGTAATGTAAGGAAGTAATATTAATTAAACATTGTTAAAAAATTAGAATTCTATTGCAGTCATTTTGATGAAATATACCTAAGTATTTTATATGTGAAAAACACTTGTCATCTAGTATTCTTTCACCTTTCATAAATTAACATAATGATAATGATAGAGGAACATTTTTCAAAGCTTTTGCTCTCACTAGTTAATAACTAATGATGTCCTCCATCTTCACTTATTTCTTTGTTTTTTCTAGCTTTCTTGAGGAATAATTGACCAAATACACATTTCATATTCATGAACATAATGTTGCACCACAAAAAGATTTCTAAATTTCTAAATTAAAGAACAATAAATTTTAAAATGGAGAACAAGTACATACAAAATGAACACATGTGGTATGAACTCAGGGAAAAGTAGATATTAGCCCAAAAGCTCAGAATAACCAAGATACAATTTACAGACCACATAAAGCACAAGAAGAAAAAATACCAAAGTGTGGATGCTTCAGTCTTTCTTAGAAGGGAGAACAAAATATTCACAGGAAGAAATATGGAGACAAAATGTGGTGCAGAAACTAAAGGAAAGGCCATTCAGAGACTGACCCACATGGGAATCCATCCTATAGACAGTCACCAAACCCAGACACTATCGCAGATGCCAAGAAGTACATGCTGACAGGAGCCTGATATAGCTGTCATTTAAGAGGCTCTGACAGAGCCTGACAAATACAGAGCTAGACACTCACAAGCAACCATTGGACTGAGAACAGGGTCCCCAATGGAGGAGTTACAGAAAGGACTGAAGGAGATGAACGGGTTTGCAATCCCATAGGAAGAACACAGTATCAACCTACCAGACCCCCCCAGAGGTCCCAGGGACTAAAGGACTAACAAAAGAGTACACATGGAAGGACTGAGGGCTGCAGCTGCATATACAGCAGAGAATGGACTTGTCATATATCAGAGGGAGAAGAGGCCCTTGGTCCTGTGAAGACTTGATGCCCCAGTGTAGGTAGATGCAAGAGCAGGGAGGAGGGAGGGAGTGGGTGGGTGGGGGAGTATGCTCATGGAGGCAGAGGGAGGGAGGTTGGGATAGGGAGTTTCTGGAGGGGAAACTGGGAAAGGGGTAACATTTGAAATATAAATGAAGAAAATACTCAATAAAAATTTACCAAAGTTTTTGAAGTTATTAAGGAATAGTTATAAGGCAATACAAGCTAATGTTATATTCTAAATTATCCTTCAATGCTAAAGATTTTTATATTGCATATTTCAATTTTACTTTTTTAAAACAGCTTCTGAGCAATTGCTTCATGGGAGTTAGATTCCTTCTATACAATTTACCATGATGACCATTAACTATATGAAAAGTATTCAGTCCCAATAAAGCTCATATGTGTAATTTTAATAAGTGTCTAATGATTTATTCCTGTAATACCAGTGATAGGATTGCTGAGGAACATGAGTTTGAGGCTACTTTCAGCTACAGAGCAAGACCCTGTCTTCAACAATAAAAGCAAGAGCCATTTAATAACATTTAGGATAATCATATTAGCAAATGTTAAAGTTATAAACACAATTTTGGCAATGTGAACATTTTGATTCTTGCATAGGTATTCTAAGCATAACCTTTCTGAAAATGCAATTTCAATAAATATTGAATGGCTTTCCTAGAAATGCAGTCAATGTTGTCTGAGATGGACATCTGTAATATGTTATACCACATATAATAGCAAAACGGTTAAGCAAACTGCATCAGGTTGCTAGAGAGAAATGGTTAGGTACATTTGGCCCAAAGCCTACTTTTGTTAGATAAAAGAAGAATAGAGCAAGAATGAAAGAAAGAAAGAAAGAAAGAAAGAAAGGAGGGAGGGAGGGAGGAGGTGGAGGGAGGAGGGAGGGAGGAGTGAAAGAGAGAGTCTTGGCCAAGATTAAATTGTTTACATTCAATTGAGAAGTATCAGCCCAGTGTGCTAAAGATGTTTTATAATGGAGACATACCTCACCATCAATTTTATCAGGAGGAGCAGAAATATCAAGTTTTAGGTATTAGTTGACATGATTATATTTCCTTCCATCATAGTAGATAAAAATGCCACTATTCTTTAGTAAAGGAGCATTTTTTCAAGCACATACAAATTTTTACTAAATTCCTATTTTTCCATTCATCCAAATCCTTGTATATTAACTACTTTTCTTTTGCCATGACAAAAAAAATGTTTATTTGGGCTTTCGATTCTAGGAATATAAGGTTCATCATGGCAGGAAGGCACGGCTACAAGCAGCATGCATGTTGGCTGAAGCATGAATCTGGGAGCTCACATCTTCCAATGCAAGCCGAAAGCAGAGAGAGAAAACTGGAAGTGGCTCAAAGTTTTCACTGTCTAAGCTTTTTATGTTAAGTTTATTAAATTAATCATCTGCATTTATTTGACATTATGATACATGAAATAACAATTTTACATTTTTGCTCCTAAAATCCTGTAGAAATACAACACTGATGCTTGTACTAGTTAGGCGATGATTAAAATGACTTTTACCACTTGAAGTTAGAATACACAGGTTAGAGAAAATTCAAGATCATTGGATAAAGTATTGTGACATGTTACATAGTTTGATAGTGTATAGAAGAGAAGACATACAGCCATTAAATTTTGTCAAATATATTTTCTATATTTTCATCAGACTGACAAAAATTAAGCTTAGCAAAGTTTTATTACTAAACATAAGAAAATCCAGGCATTTGCCTAAATACGTTTGGAGTTAGATGGTGAGAATATTCCGTTAATATTGGGAAATCTTTTAAAAGCCTAAAGATATTTGTTTTGTTTTATTTACTTTTTATGCACTTTGATTCTGTAATTTTCATGTGCATATCACAGTACATATGGAATTCTCTTGTAATTAGGCAGCTATGAACAGGTATGAAAATAAGAAAATATAATAGTACTACAGGATAATTAAAGAACCTTTTATAATTGTCAGCTATAGTTCTCAGTGTTTCACACCTTTAGCAAATCATTTCCTATTGAAAGCTATGAAGTATATATGATTATCATTCCCCTTTTACAGATGAGAAATAGGCAGCAAGTTATTGGCAGATCCAATATTTGATCTCAAGAAAAGTAGTGCCAATGATGGTTCTAGTTAGAGAAGACGTTTATCATTTAGCCATTTGTTTTAAAACCCAATTGTTCATCACATAGAAAATATTTTATAATCTAGTTGACTTATTTCTAGTGAATATATTTAGTAGGCTGAACAAGAATATGTTTTTCCTGTAGGTATTTAAAAAAAGCTAGGATTCCATATAGCTTTTTCCTTTTCTTTGTCTCGGTATTATGTGGCAGAAAGCATGGAAAAGAAGTCAAGAAATAATGATAATTTGCCTGCTTCTTTTACTGCTTAGAACACTTCTCATAAGTGATACCCATTAAACATTATAATCCCTTAGTCAGCTAATTTACCATTCACAGTGTAACTTCCAGAGGTCATGATACTGATATATAAAAATTTAGCAATATGATGCAGATAATCTATGCAGATCTTAAATTTTCAAATTGACATTAATTTCAGTGAAAGAAAAATAATTGTTCATTTGTTGTTCAGAAGTACATTTGTTATATTACAAATAATATCCAAACTATAAAGAAAATGTGTTTCATTTCTATAGTAAATAAAACTATAAATTATCATTAAGCTATAATTTTATTGATTATTTAATACAGTGATATTTTAGGAATAATTATTTAGAAATTTCCCCTAATGTATATAAAGCGAGAGGCAGTTAAATTTTAAATTGGCCTGCAGAAGTAAGAAAATATTACCAGGAATAGGTATGAAGCACAACTGATCTATGAAGCCAGGAGGATAGCTGACATAATTCAAATTTAATATAAAATAGAATGTTTGAGAAATGATTTTCTTCTATTCAAATTTGAGCTGCTGGGAAGTGGTTTCAAAGGTTTGAGAAGGGGCACTAGCCAGGGGAGCAGTTAGGGTTATGGTGACAATGGCAGTGACAGACAACAAAGGTAATGGTAGCTGCTACTATCCTTTAACACTGTGTCAGTGAGGTATATGCCCTTAAAAAGCCTAGGGCTGAGAATGGCTGGCTATCAAAACAAACCCCCATACCCATTGTGGTAAACAGAACTCCATGAGATGGGGCCAACCAAGCCATATCAGGGATATGGTGAAAGTGGCATGAAAGCTTACCTTGTGCAAGGAAAACTTACAGTGATTTCAAGTCATCAGTTATATGGTGGCAATGACTGACATCTTACTAGCACTGGTGGAAGTAGAAACATCTTCTGGTTTTGCAATGTAAACTAGTGTTTTGTGTTATATAATGACACTAGACTTTCTATGAACCTGAGAGAGTCATAGGTTCATTCTTAAAAATAACCTCTAACCTCCCTTTCTATATGATATAGGGTAAATGGTGAAGAGTTTCTGACAATGGTGAGGGTAGATCATGTAGGTCAAGGATTAGAGGAGATGGGAATAGGCCCTTGCTAAGGATAAAGAACCGTAAGTGGTTTAGTAATCATTAGTAACATCAAACTTCACTTTGCTGCTCTTGTTTTAGAACTTGGTTACAGTTGCTGCATTCTTGTTGGGCTACAAAAGATTCTTTGACTCTCTGCTGTAAAGACAGTATAATGGGGCTAAAACAAACAAACATACAAACAAATTTATTCAGACTAAACAGGTTCTATTTATGTATTTTTGAAAACATATATTTACATATTTATGTGTGGAAAACAATTAGAGGAAAAAGAAGCCATGGATTTGAAAGAAAGCAAGGAGGAACATATGGCAACATTTGAAGGGAAGAAAGACCAGGGGGAAATTATAAAATTATAATCAAAAAATAAAATAATTTTATGAAAAAATAAATTTGCAAAGAAAAAATACTCATTGAGTAAGACACTTCTTCCAAGTTTGACCATGTGAGTTCTACTTTCATAACCAACAATGAACTCAAATGATTTGTCCTCTGACATTAACACTTACACTACCACATATGCACAGATGCAAATTAAATAAATAAAGGCATTAAACAATTTTAAAGTAAGTCTAATTGGGATGTGCTTGACAAGGAAGGGTTTCTGGGATTTTGAAGCAGAGATTGTATGCAAGCCTAACTTGGAAAAGCCATACACAAGAGTGGAACAAGACAGACATTCCATTGGTATTCAGTTGTAGAGGTGACTGTCTATGAAGGGGGCCTAAATGACAACTACTTTCCTAGTGTCAAGATTAGCTTGCCACTGGTAGGAGGAAGAGGTGAAGCATTATAATTATAAAATAGCATCACCATGGTGCCATAAAAAGACTCAGCCTGTAGGGTGCTTTCTGCCTAACTATGGCCCTAGTTAAATTTCTGGAAACCACATGGTATAATTATAGAATCTACTTGACTTCCTCCTGACAATTGTCCATGCACATCATGCCGTGTGTGTGTGTGTGTGTGTGTGTGTGTGTGTGTGTGTGTGTGTGTGTGTTTGTACATGGGCATATGCATACTCTCTCTCAGGCACATACACACACACACACACACACGCACACACACACACACACACACACACTATTAAAAACACATGTAAAACTTAAAAAGTACACACAAAGCAGCAGCCTATCATTAAGACCCTTCAAGTGTAGTATGTCAGACTAGGCTGAGAGGAAAAGCAGTCTGTCGGCAGTACAGAGACCCTTAGGAGGCTGTAAAACACCTGAACTCCAACTTCCTACTTCTAGGCAAACCTGTTTTACTTATATTTTGCAGCCATAAACTAGCTAGTAGGTTGAGTTATAATATACATGCCCCTAACCACCACCCAGGGATGTTCAAAATGGGTCCTCTTGGCCTGGTTGCTTCCTCAAAAGACACAAGCAAATTGTAACAGAGTGGCCAATAGCTACATACCAAACATATCAGAGCGGCCAATAGCTACATAACCACTGTCAAAAGCATGAAAAATATACATTTCTTATTCAAGGGACATAAAAAGATGGAGCCAACCTTCAGGAGATACTGCCAGAGACAGCACAGCCTATGCATTGATTTTGATGCCGACAATTATAGTCTCCCCAAGCCTGTGGCCAAAACCTGCAAACTGATGAAATATCCTGGAGTGAGCGCAAGTGCTTCTTTATCCCACACTCCTCAAACAATGCTTCAGGACTCTGCCACTGAACATTGTTCATCAGTATGCAATGTACAAACAGTAATACTAACTCCTCTTAGAAAACAAATATAAAACCTCAATCTTATTTCCAGACACTGTCACAGATTAATTTCACTACATCAAGTATACAAGATTTTTACTTTCCTTCCAAGGATCAAATATACAGTTCCATATATATATGTATATATATATATATATATATATATATATATATATATATGTGTGTGTGTGTGTGTGTGTGTGTGTACATATATATATATACAATTTAACAAAAATTATGTTATTAAATTTAATAAATGTTCCCCAAACCTAAGTAAACAAGTCCGTTCCTTGTCAAAATACAATGACATAAGAAAATGTTTAGACTTTTGAAATGAGAAGATAGACTTCTAGGAGAATCAATGGTAAGACGTTATTGTACATGAATAGGAAACAAAATATACAAAAAGATTTTATTCTACTATTATGTAGTGAGACAAAAATTTGAATACTAGTATATACATCTTGGTATTATCTCATGGTACAAAAATCAATGATACATTGTATTTTGCAGCATTAAGGTTATGTTGATATTTTATTTCAAAAGGAAATTTTAAATATCTCTCTGATGGTTTTCTTAGGATACAAATAATTTAACATTTTTTAGAGATATAAAAGTAATTTCTATTGATCAGTCAGGAGTAACTAGTGATATAGTTCACATTTTTGGACACATTTTAATTATGTAAACTACTATCTGATATTCTACTTGTCAATTCCAGAGAAGATTTAATTTGTAGTTCTTTATGTAGTTGAATAACTTATAATTTCCAAATTTGTGTGCCACAAACTGCTCATCTAATAAATGTGATTACTCATTTTATTCATATTTCATTTTACTTTTCTGAAATTTAGAATGTAAATTTGACTAATTATTACTACAGTATCTATGCTTTGAAATTAAGCTGCCAGTCCTAAAAGAGAAGTACTCTGTGCACTGTTCATAAAAAAAAAAAATCCACGAGACTCGTTAAAAGATATGAAGATAATTAAAAACAAAAAAAAATAAAATTGAAAGTATCAGAAGTCTATCAGTCTGTCTGGTAACACAAAGCTAGTAACAGGGCCTGTATCTCATTATAAAGCTTCCTAGTCTGGCTTCATTTCTCCCCTCCAAGCCTCCTTTCTGTCATTCCTTGCCTCAAATCCAACTGAGAAATGCTGTTTTTGTAGTGCATCTATAAGGAAACTTCCTATATTCAAATGATTAACGTTATTTTTTCAGGACCCTTGATAAAAGTCTTTGCTGAGAAATGTCATCATTTGTAAGTCCAAACTTGTTTACATTTTTATGATGGTCACATATTCTTGTTATCGTTTTCTATATATGCTTTTGTACTATCCTCCTCTCCCATAAAATCTAGTTTTATTACAACAGAACTTTTACTTTCTTAACCACTGCTTTATGTTCACAAAAGCTTTATTTATCAGGTAGTAGAATTACATTTCATATAAAAATATTTTTTACATATTACTCATCAGAGTTAAACACTTATAAAGCACACAGATACACACACACATCTTGTAAAATTAGTGATACAATGTATAAAACAGTTGTAGCAAAATTGCACAGTATAAGCTTTACGTTCTCCATTGTGAAATCAAATAATATGCTGCTTTAATTGTAACTTAAAAAGTATCAGTCAGCAAGTTATTACTTAAATTAATACAAGAGATCAAAATATAATTGAAAATAATCAATTACATAGATTTAATCTAATTCTTTCATGAAAATCTGTGAATAAATCAATCACAGCTTCTTATAATTAATAACTATATGCTGAAAACCCAATGGTGAGATTATTACTTTTTTCTAAGTATCTCTGTTAATTTGTTCTTACTGACCTTAATAGATTCTCCCTACTGGCTACGTCCTTCATTTCTTCAGGGTAGCAATAAGAAATCAAAGTTAGAATTCTATTCTGGATTTAGACATCTAAACTGTAAAATCCCTGCAGGCTGTCTTGCACATTGCAAAATGGAAGCAACACATTAGGATGAGAAAAATTAGCCTTTTAATTAAAAAAAAATGTAGCTGCATTTTTCAAAGTTTAATAATAATACAGTAGTGTGGTGTCCAAACCATGGAGTACTGTTCTAGTCTTGATTTACCAGGCATGTCTGTTGGTTTTAAGTAACATTTGAGTAGTGTTTTGAAGATAACATGTATATTTGTTTGAATGAGAAATAATGCCACTATTCACAGGATTTAAACACTTGTTTCCCAATTGGTGGACTGTTTTGCAATGTCTAGGGAGTGTGGAGTTGCTGGAGAAAGTATATATCTGGAAAAAAGCTTACCCTATTTGCTGTTCAAATTCCTGATTGCATTTGAAGATGTGAACC
Organism: Rattus rattus; assembly: GCF_011064425.1. Classification (NCBI taxonomy): domain Eukaryota; kingdom Metazoa; phylum Chordata; class Mammalia; order Rodentia; family Muridae; genus Rattus; species Rattus rattus. The sequence continues at coordinate 48,440,397 of NC_046172.1, forward strand.
CTCAGCTCCCTGCTCCTGCCACCATACCTGCAACTTGTTTGTATGCCCTCTTCCTGTAAGGAACTCTTGTCCTTTTCAAACTGTAAACCAAAAAAAGAAAAACTATTCCTTAAATTACCTCTGTCATGGGGTTTTCTCACAAACAACAAACAAGTAAATAATTCAGCCTGTTAATCAAGCTTCTACATATCATAGGGTTCAGATAGAAAGAGAGGTCAATAGCTTCTAACGGAGAACATCTAGAGCCAAAATGGATCTGAAATAAGAGAGAAAACAGTGAATCACTAATGACCAAACTAAGTTTGATCAGTTTTAACTCCTTAATACTTTTCTATGCATGAATTTAAACAAATACAAAAAACTTCATTTGGGTCGACAAGAATGGCAATCTTGAATTGGTATAACCAAAATATAATAAAAATAAAATATATTTTGTATAAATAAGCTCTATGCACCAGATGCCTCTCTAGATAGACAGATATTTTAGATGTATATATGTATATGTATATATGTATAGGTGTATGAATATATATATTTGGTAGAGATAGATGATATATACAGGTGATATATAGATTAGATGTAGAGAGATAAGTAGATAGATAGATAGATAGATAGATAGATAGATAGATAGATAGAGATAGACCAAGAGTATCTGTTTGTGTGAATGAGTATGTGTGTATCCCTTCCTTCCCTTAAACCCCTCTTCCTGTCCCTCCCTGATTAAACTCATAGAATATTTTATCAGTGGAATGACCAAAAATATATGTTGATTTTTCTCACTTTATGGTACTCTTTGCACACAATTAAAAAAACAATGAGTTAATATGTTTGTATCTCATAAAAATTTTAGGCAGGTACAAAAGGAGAGGTTAACTTTATATTGTTAGAAGTTTCAACACACAATTTCAATTTTGAATAGTTGCTAAAATATGACAAAAGCAATGCTTTCTTAATTTATTTATCAGAGTTAAAGCAAAAACACATGCATGGGCCTCACAAAAATGAATCCTTTCTCTATCACTTTGCTGAGAAATAAATTTTAAAGATTTATCATAATAAAAAGATTCTATACTGGGGTCTAGTATAAATGTTCTGCTTCACTGTTCATCTCCTGCACCATTTGCAGTCAGTGAATGAAAATAAGAAAAGTCCCTTTTTGTAAGACCTAATTTATACTCTGGCTTCCATAATTATATTTTGATGGTCTTTTTTCGTGTTTTAGGAAAATCACTAGTGAGATCATATATTTTACTTTGTGTTTAGCACAGATTGGTTTCTGTACTGCCCATTTTAATAATAAGGATAGGGACAAGTTTCTTCATGTATGCTATATGGCCATTACTGGAATCACTAGCCATAGGAATTTTCCTAGTAAATTGTTCACAGTATAAAAGTTAATAAAGTCCCATTTTCATTAATTATATAAAATTCTGCTCCCAATAATTAGGCCACAGTAACTATTGTAATGAAATTTGAAGGGTTTTTTTTTCCTCCTCTTCTTCCAAATCTCTCTCCCCTTCTCCTCTTTTCAGTACTGTAGATCTAACCTACTGCCTTCTGTATGACAGGCAAGTGTTTTGTCACTGGGCAGTTCTCAAAAACCTCTTTTCAGTTTTTTTTTATGCTGAGATACGTTCTAAGCTGTCCAATTTGGCTTTGATATTACTGTGAATATGTGCAATGATTTTATGTATTGTAATAATTAAAGGAATAAGGTGACACGTGTTTTTTTTTCAATAAGACTTTTCTGAATCTCATGTTTTATTTTCCAGATTTAACCACTCAATAAAATTACTTTTCTCAAATTTAGTCCTGAATATTGACCATGATATACTTATTTGAGAAATAAAGATTACAAACTAATAAAATATCAATTAATGGAGGTCTTGATTTAATTATCAGGTACCAAATGCACCAAATGTAAAATTTTCCTCCAGCATAACAAAGATAAATGATCTCTAAACACATATTTTCCCTATCATGTAAGAAATTGCCTTTTTTAAAAACCAGAACATCCTAAAATCTAAAACAGCAGTTCTCAATCTACAGGTCACAATTCTTTGGGGTTTGAACAACCCTTTGCCAGGGGTGGCATATCAGATATCCTGTACTTCAGATGTATACATTATGACATTATGATTCACAACAGTAGCAAATCTATAGTTATAAATTAGCAACAAAAGTAATTTTATGGTTGGGAGTCACCATAACCCGAAGAGCTGTGCTAAAGTGTTCCAGAATTAGTAAGGTTGAGAACCATTGTATTAAAAGATATTAAGTCACTCTACTTTTAGGAAAAAGAGAAAACAAATTTTTAAAGTTGCTATGATAGAAAGAATAGTAGAAAAATTAAGCAAAGTAAACCTTACAATTAGATATGCCATGAATCTATTAAATAGGTAATATAGACAGAGGAAATAAGTCAACAATTATCCACACATTATATTGAAAAGGAGAATCAAAAGAGTCCTGATATAGAATGGTCTATTCTAAGTCCTGGTCATCTCCATCTCGTAGTTAATGAAAACTGAAAAAGAATATGGAAAAGGAAAAGTGCAGCTGGAATGTTTCTATGGGCTAAGTCTGAAAGTCGAATACATGATTTGGCCAAATCTCTATTGTTAAGTGATCACATGTAACTGAATGGAAACCATGAAATAAAGGTTAGCTCTAGTTTCAGATTAGAATAGGATTATCTATCTATCTATCTATCTATCTATCTATCTATCTATCTATCTATCTATCTATTTATTTATATAAACAGCTGACATTTTCTTATTCTGAACTTCTGATTAAGAAATACACAGATGGGAGGATGGAAATGGCTAATCTGAGTTGAGTTTGCAGCATCCACCTTGCGGCTCACTATACATAGGTTCAGTTCCAGGATGAACATGGTATATACACATATATGAAAAACACTCAATTACTCAAACACATAATATAATAATAAGCATATGGAAATAATAACAACAACAAAAATTTACTCATTTGAACTCATTTTTCCATAGGTGGGAATCTCCTGACATTTTACTCTGTGGCTCTTAGCTCAACTCTATTTGCCACAACATGAGTACTGGAAGACAAGGGAGTACACTGATATTCATCTTATTTTACAATATGCTATGTGATCATACCTAAAGATATAAGTTAGACTGAAATTATTTTTATTTTCATTTATTTATGAGGAGAGGCACAGAACAAGTATGTGGAAGTTACAGAACAGCTTTAAGAATTTGTATTCTCCTTCCCCTATGTGGATTCCAGGAATACAACTGGTCCTCAAGCTTGTCCAAGAGATCTTTAGCCACTGAGGCATGTCACCAGCTATAAGATTCATTCTTAATTATTTACTTGCTGCATATTTTCCTTATATATTTACTGTTTATATGCTATCATTAGAGCAGATATTAAAATGCAGTAAGTAACTAAGGATAAAAAATTTCAACATATTTTTTGAGAAAGCGTCTCATATATCAGAAGCTGACCCTAAAATTGACATGAAGCTTAGGATAATCTTGTGCTTCTCATGGTCCTGCATCCATCTCCCAAGTGATAAGATTACATACATGTTCTATTATGCCTGTTTTATGCTATATTATGGCTAGTATCAAGGATTTAGTGCATGTAAAATTGAACTACATTTCCACTACCTAGGACACTTTCAACATTTGTTTGTACATTTGTTTGTTTGTTCACTTGTTGGATCTGCTCATATGAACACTGGTAGATTACTCTGGCAACAAAAGAAGATTCTGGTAAGATTACAAATGACTTTGCTCAGCATTATCTGTCAGCATAGAAAGAAATGCCTGTTGATACAGCCTGTATCCCGAGGTAGCCTGCCTTCCCTTGGGCTAACTCTTTCAGCAGGAGGGAAAATGCAGGCTAAGGTTGCAATTATTTCTTCATCCTCAAGTCCCTTACCCTGCCCTATAAAGTGTCACAGCCAGTTTTGACCTTGGCAGACCCTTCATTTTCCCAAGGGAGTGAGAGGATACCTCTCGATGTGTACATTAATAAACACAGTCTGATCTGTTGAGATTCCTATCTCCTTCTGCCCTCTGTCTCTTTAAACATTTGGCCCTGACTCTTTGGAAGAAAATCTGAGATCATTGGCAACCCAAGTGTTCCACAGGAACTTCCAGTGTTCTCATCCACTCACCATCCCTGGGTCAAGTAGACCTGGTAGAACCAACTGTTGACCCTTCTCTTCTTTTACTCCCTACTGCTTTGTTCTGACACAGAATGACTTCCAGACAAAATACGATGTCTCCATTTTACCAAATTATACATCCAACACAGCCAATATTTCAGGACAAAGTAACTTGTGCAACCTAACTCAAAAGTGACTCAGCTGGGTCTTAGGTTCTCACAGGAGCTCTTTCTGTCTTGTTTTGAGACTGCTCAGTCAAAGTTTCAGGGGGCTTTCCATATCCTGTGAGCCTTGTTCAGATGAGAGTTTCAGAAATTCTCCACCAGCCTGGATGAAACTCACTCAAGAAAATGTTCCAGAACCTTTCCACGGTCTCTGCAGTCTCTTGACTCCTGGAGGGTATCAAGTTTGGGGAAGGCCCTTCTACTTTCAGGTATGTTTGATCAATCTGAAACATGATAAATATATATGGGTGAGAGAATTTGATCCCTTTTTTACTTTGATTCCCCTCAGACTCTGCCACAGGTTTCAAATCACACACTTGCAGCCTGTCTGCAACTAATAACAAAGCTCCTTTTGAGAGACCTCAGACTGGTCACACTTGTTCAGTTATTGGTCCAAATTTGGCCTCAATATACATTTGACAATAGGCACATCTGCCCTAAATTAGAAGCTTTCAATTTTACTATCTAAGTAGATTTGGATAACTTTATAAAATGTAAAGGAGAATTCTCTCAACGCTCCTCCCCTATATAACTCTCAAGTTACCTCAACCCCCTTTTTTTTAGGATTTATTTATTTTTATTTATTTATTTTTTATTTTTATTTTTATTGGATACATTTCTTTATTTACATTTCAAATGTTATTCCTTTCCTGGTTTTCTGTCTATAAGTCCGTTATCTCCTCTCCCTCCCCCATAAGGGTGTTCTACCTCCCATCCACCTCCCCCTTACTATCCCTCTTAACCCCCAACATCCACAACATCCCCCTACACTTGGGGGTCCAACCTTATCTCAACCTTTTTGATCCCTGTCTGCTGGGGGCCAGCCCCAGTACTTCTTCTTTCTGGTTCTCTCTTGAAAGTAGCTGAAGTGGAAGAGCCTTCTGTGGGGACAGACTTGGTCTTAAAGGATATTTGTGGTTGCTGTTTAATAATATAATTACCTGTCTTAAGTCTAAGTCACTTTGTTGTGGTAGTTGGTCTGCCTATCTGAGTTCCTCTGAGATCAAAAAACTGTAGTCTTTGGCATTTAACACCTCATAATAAAACATGGGGTCATTAAGTAAAGTAGCCTTTATTCTATCTCTGCAGGAAATGTAGGACTCTACCCAGCCTACTAAGAGACACATTAAAAAGCAATTTTAGCCTTTATTTCTAAGTTCTTCAGTTCAAAAAATTTTTTGGCAAAAGTTCTCCTCCAAAAAGTTCTCCTTAAATAGTTTCCTCTCCTCTCTTCTTCTCCTAACCTTGCTTTCTCCTCCTCTTCTGATGTAACAATAGTAGTAATAATAGTAGTAGTAGTAGTAGCAGCAGCAGCAGCAGCAATAACAATAATAATAATAATAATAATAATAATAATAATAATAATAATAAAACAATAACAGCGACTTTACTCCCAATGTGTTTACTCCCAATGCTTTGCAATGTAATCTTTTCTAGTCTTTTGTACCTTTTCTAGGAAAATAGTTCATATGGTTTTCCCAACCATCCCATACCTACAAAAGTTCACTATAAATTTAAACAGAAATTAAAATCATAAATAGAATAAGATATTTACAACAGAGAATGCTTACATACATATGCATTAAGAGTAATAATGTGGATAAATATCTATTATCTGTCACTAGATCTACAGGTTCAGGCTCATTGAAAGTTAAAAACCGTAACTTTTATTACTAAAGTATTATTGAAGTTTTGTATAGATAAACTCAATTTTTTTACCTCCTGTTCTTGTTCCTGTAGTAAAGCATTAGTTCTCTTTTTATAACCTTTGGTTAATTGTTTTACAGCCTTTTGGAATGTGCTTTTTAAGTTGTAAATGACTGCTTGCTATCTAAGAAGCAATTAACTCCTGACATGTGAATACTGGGAGGGCTGTCATTGCAGTTTTGACATCAGAAAGGACTTAATAGCAGTCCATTTATAAAGGATCTTAATCATTACTATGTAATTTTAGAAATTTTTATAAAATTATTATTAAGAATTAAAAACATCTATTTGTCCATATAGCATCACTGCAAGACAGTACATTTTCCTTTTTGACAGAAATCTGCTCAAAAGGGTAGGCTAATACCTAGTGATTATGATATATATTTAATAACAACAGGAAATGCATATTGATATCAGGAATGTAATCTTATTGGCCTTGCCTAAAGAAGCAAACCATCATAGCTTTATAGTCCATGACAGAACCATCTCAGAAAATTTACCTGTTAGTTTTTAGCTTCTCCTTGATGGCTTCTGGCACCTGCCACACAGCTCCCACTACCAACCCCACTGTAGAGCTTGAATGTCTGTCATTTCTATTATGTTCTTAAGCCTACTTCTCTGAGATAGAAAACTTCCTGGTTTGGGGACTCTTTTGTCTTATCTTTTGATCTGCCTTTGTTTCTGCCCCACCAATCCTAGATATTCTTATTTGTATTTTTACAGTTTTCTGTTTTAATGGTCTCTCAGTTATAGGTATTTATTATTATTAGCAACCTGTTGCCTTTATAAGAGGAAAAAATTGTTATGCTTTTCAAGTTGTCTGCCACTAGTTATGCATATGTAAGTAACTAGATTCAGTCTTCCAGATTCAAATATTTTGGGGATATGGATAATATTGCAAGATTCTCACATATTGTTTTATTTCACTGAAAGACTGACTATAAGAGTGGAATTTGGCCAGCCCACTTCAGATATGTTCATCTAAATGTTTCCTCCAAACACTCTGTAACATGCAGAAGGAAAAAACAAAACATGCAAGCAAAAAGACATCATGTGCTTGAGAATAGTTGAGAAGTTTATAAACTATTTCCAGCAAATGGTACTTTGATTTATTTCATGGTATTTAAATTTTTCAATCAAAGTAAATATTGCTTTAAGGATTCAGAGTTGATAAAGCTGCTCTGAAGCCTTCCTTGCATCAGTTAACCTCTCTGACTCACCAGCTTTCAAAAAATCTTGGAAAATAACTCATTTATTTCCCTGTTGTGGTACTCCAAAATTTAAAAATACTAGAATTGTCTACTACTCAAGCATAATATTTTGTCTTCTGTCACAAACAGTGCTGCTCCAATACCAAGAAATACCAACTGGTTTGAAATGAGGCCCAAAAACACAGGGGCAAGGCAAATATTAAACCATGAAATTCCTCCTATGTATATGCTTTTGGTTCAAATTTGTATCATCCTCTTGATCACTTCTTTCCTCCTTGCTAGTCCCTTACTTATTTTTTCCCTCTATCTTTAAATATTTTACTTACTGAACTCCCATCTATACATAAACAAAATATTCCTTGTGAGCTCACTCAATGGCTATTTCCCTACAACAGCTACATCTATTTCTGATAAATCTTCAAAGAGATATTTTAGGTGCTGTAGAGAAACTCTGGCTGCAGGGATTCTTCATCTCTTTTACCCAAGGCCAGACACGATTCTTTATATTAATCCTCTATTTTCTCCTGTTCCCTTACTTTGATGCTCTGTAGCTACTTTCTTGGGAAATCTTTGTTTCACTCTGTAACCAACTCATTTGTTTATAAAACTCTAACAATTATCTTTCAAAACATTTTTCTAGAAAGGCATGATGGCAATTCCACGATCCATTACAATCCACAAAGTTAAAACTCCTCCTACTACATGATGTAAGGACTTTCTCATCAACAGACATAGAACTAATCCCCTCAGAAAACAACCCTTCTCAGCTTGAAGCGGTTAAGAAAGAATCAATGTCCCTCTCCCCCATTTCTTTTAATAGCACATTCTTTAACTTTTGGCTCCCCCCAACACACACACACTTCTTTTTATACCTTTTAGGGATTGGAATGATAGAGTGACTTGGCGGTAAAACAGATTTCATATGGATAATACAAATAACTTTGATTAGCTTTCACAGAAAGAGATGTCTGTAGGGATAACCTGTCTCCCAAGATAGTCACAACCAGTTTTTTTTTCTCTTGTTAGACCTCTCAATTTCCCATGGAACAGAGGCTGTCCTTCCCTGTGTGCACTAATAATCACAGTCCCATCTATTGAAGGTCAGACGTTCTGCCTCCCATCTCTTTACCCTTCCTTAAAAAACTAACAAGCACATACCTCGGTGTAGATGTGACGCTCATACTTGTGGGAGTGAACTGTCTCCATCTACAATATAAGTTCTAGGAATAGAACTCATCTGGTCAGGCTTAGTAGCAGGGTCTTGTACCTACAGCTATCTCACTGACACTTCAAAATACTTCTGAAGTAGATTAAAACATGTTCTTACCCTGTAATATGTAACCTCTAACACAGAGCTAGATGAGACCATTATTTGAACATCTTTGTCTTTGAAACTGTGTTAGGTTTACTGATATGTTTTCAGTGCACAAAACATGGTAGAAATGGTAGCCTTAGAGACAAGGTTACAAAAGAACTTGGCATCCATTTTTGCCTTTTATTCATATGTTTGCTCTGAGTGAATTCAGGTACCATACAGAAGCTACATTACAGAGTGGATAGCTTGAAAGGGAAATTTGGCTGTAGCCAATAGCTAATAAAGAATTAAAATCTGGCAATAAAAACATAAATAAGTCCAGAATCATCCTGTATCCACTTGAGCCGTGAGCTGCATCTCCAGATGACTTGATGGCTTATGTTACTTGATTTCAGTCGCATAAGCCATTCTAACAGAAGCTGGAGAGATAGCTGAATAAAGGACTGAAGTTAAGTTTCCAGTATCCAGTTCTTATAGATCATAACCATCTATAACTCCAGTCCCAGAGGTATCTGACACAGTTGGCCTCCATGGGAACCTATATGCATGTGCAGATATCCCTTCACAGATACATGCACATAATTTAAAATATTTTAAAAAATAAATATTTAACAAGGAAGTATGGCACCTGTTAGGCAGAGGCAGATGGTGTTCTGGGAGTAAAAGTTAAGCCTGATTTGCATAGCACATTATAATGCCAGCCAGGAGTATATAGTAAGAACATTTTTTAAAACATAAAAATAAAAATAAATAAATAAATAAATAAATAAATACTTGTACATATGCACACACAAAATTGTGCCAGTTCAAGATCAAGCCAGTTAAAATTTTCAGTTTGAGTGGAGGGCTTACAAGTTTTGATTTTACCTTGAAAACTATTGGCAGTTGATGGCTGCTAGACAAATGAAAGTCATGCTTTTATCAGAGGGCTGCCACAGTTAGACTGATCATTCTCTAGTGGATGACCCCATATACAAGTGCATATGAGCACCGTTAATTGGACTTGGTGGTATAATAAAAATGAAATGAAGTTTCAAAAGTGATGTGTTCAGTCAGACCCAGGAAGGATTAGAAGTTAGGAATAGGAAGAAAAGGGATAGAAACAAGATATGAAATATAGATGTAAGAAGGCTTTAAGAAACAATAAAAACATTAAAATAAATTCTTTTAAATTGTAGAATACAGTTAAATTGTATAAATTACTGACCCAGAGAAAATTTTTAAAAATAAATTGCTATTTTAATCCTCAAAGCTGTAGGTTTATGTGTTTTGTATATAGTCATAGATTACTGGTTCAGAAACATTTGCCTTGAAATAGAAACAAATATGTGAGCATGTCTATGTAAGCATTGCAAAATAGTTCATACTTATCTCGAACACCCACAAATGAAGAATCCTGGAATCAATTTTCCTTTGTACTCTCTTTACAAATTTCTAACAGTTTAGTTATTTTACCATACATGTGGAAGATATACCATAAAGAGGACAGGAATTCCATAAAAAGAGCAAAATAGTCAACTAACCTGGACCCTGGGGGTTATCACAGACTGAACCACCAACCAACATATATGGGTTGGACTAAGGCCTCCAGCACATATGTAGCATATGTGCAACTCAGTATCTACATGGGTCGCCCAACACCTTAAGTGAGGGGCTATCCCAAAAGTTATACCCTGACTATGGATTCAGTTCCCCAACAGGCTGTCTTATTTGGCCTCAGTGGGAGAGAATGTACCTAGCCCTGCAGATGTACCAGGGTTAGGAGATAGCCAGGGGGCCCACATTCTCAGAGGAGAAGAGGAGGGGCTAGAGGGACTGACTCTGTAGGGAGGCACCAGGTGTGGGGGCAGCAATCCAGAAGTAAAATGATAAATAAGTAAATGGAAGAAAAATAAGAAAAAATAAAAAGTAGTTCAAGTCATTTTGATTTTAGTGAGAAAATTATGAATGATATTATATAATGTTTAGAAAACAACAAAACAAGATATAGTAAACACCTTAATTTCAGCATCTGAGAGATGGAAACAGGCATATATCTGTGTTCCTGAAAATCTGATCTACATACCAAGTTCTAGGGTAGCCAGACTAGAAAGACCCTGTGTCAAAAAAAAAAAAAAAAAAAAAAAGAATCGAACCGCCCCCCCCAAAAAAAAAGACGATATGTATGTTTGACCTCCAAAACAGATAATTTAGTTAATTTGGTAAAGAACACATGAATAACAAATTCTTTAAGAAGGATTAAAATTAAACAAACATACAAACAAAACCACCTAAGCCTGGAGAGATGGCATAGCATTTGAGAGCACTAGATGCTCTTTCAAGAAAGCAGGTTTGATTTCAGAAATACATGGCAGCTCAGAACTATCTGTAAATAATTCCTTGGTATCTGACACCCTCACATAAACATACATTCAAGTAAAATAACATTGCATATGAAATAAAAATAAATTTTTAAAAATTCAAAAACATTGTTAAAAAATACCCTTAGATCACTCACTCATGTGTGCATACACCTATTTTGGTAGATAAGGTGCACCTGTATCAAAATAAGAAAAAGAATCCCCCCTACTTCAATTGATACAGATCAGCATCATTTCCATTAAGTAGATGAAATGTAACATAATATTAGCTACCTTCCTCCATAAATCCTTCTCAATGATACAGCAGTTGAAAAACCTATTCATAACCCAAAAATACCTTCATAATAGCTGTAGGAATCATATGAGAGACTATGGTGGCTTATTTTAGTGCAAAAATTAAAAGAATAGTTTAATTCAATAAAGGAAAGAGTTTCCAAAGTCCCCATTGCCACAGTTCTAAACAACCTATTTTTGAGAAAGAAGCACTGAGTAATGGGGACAAAAATTCAGTCCAATACTGAGACTTGCAACACATTTTAGGCTTGTCATGGAGAACCATTATGCTGAGAAAAGTTCCATGATGCTTACTGTGAAACCAATATCAAAGTCTGAGACAGATGATCTGTACTAATTCAGAAAGATTACTATTGCATGAGCCTGATTTCTGTGTGCTACTGGGACAGATGCGAGTTTCAGACACTTGGAATGGGACATGAGCTACTCTCAAGTTCATACTAGTTTTATTTCTGTGGGAATCAGGTGAAACAGGGCTAAATTCCATATTGGTGTCCAAGGAACCCCACACTTGGGTATCATAGTTAATGTTGGAGTTGCTCCTATGATAAAGAGCATAAAAATGAGTTAATGTTTTTACTGCACTTGTACTTAAAACAATGTGTGCTATATTCTGCTTCTGTAATTTTGCCTATCTAGTGAATCGGACAAAATTCCTCTTTCTCTTGAGAAACAGACACTTGCAAACTAGTGTTGTAACAACAGTTTTAGTTCTGTAAACATGCTTGCTATGAAACTTTTCCTTGTGGTAGCCAGTTATGTAGGCTTAAATTCTAACCAACAAATAACAGAAGAGGTTAAATAAACAAACAAACAAATAAATAAATAAATAAATAAACAAATAAATGCACAAGCTCAACATCCTATAAATATCTTTATATGTGAATTGAGATCAATACTTTCAGAACCAGAGCTCACTTCAGCTGCCGGCCAAATACACCTGAGTCTTCAAACTCTCAGAGTGGTACTAGGCTTCTCGAAGATTTTTTTTTTACAATAAATTGGAATTTACAGCTTCTCTAATACCATGAACACCTATTTTTCAGTGGGTGTGGAGGGGGCGATATGATTGGGGACTATAGCACTGAAATAAGCCTTGCTGTGTCCCAAAAATTTGAAGGTCCCTGTGACAGTGAAGTTTCCATATAACAGCTTACCATCAACTTTGGTGGACAAGAATCTACCCTCTTTTAATAATATTCTTATACTTGGACCACATCCTGACAAATAAACACTGTGGTATGTTTATTTACCTCAGCACAATAAGCACAAGACTATATCCTGAAATTGGCAAGGAACCTAGGAAACCAAGCCATGGCCACATACTAACATACTGCTTCATCTAACTTTTCTGGGGACAGAGACTCTGGAAAACCTTAGTGGAAGAGGAAGATCCAAGTCTATTAAATTTCAAGTCCAGCTAGTATCACTTGTGCATAGATGCAATAATCGTGAGCCATAATATAAACCTTGCAACAACAATGGTTACTTATGGCTTATATCAAATGGACCTACTAGATATTTGTAGAATTCCATCTAACAGCTTCTGAATATTGTTTTTTAACCTATATCATTATTTTCATCACAAAGGAATGGTCATTGTGTAAAATGACAATTATATTAGCCAGATGTAAGCATTATGGTATTTACCACATGTAACATTATAACACACACATTCATTACATGTTACACTAAGAACATTCCACTAGTTTCTTTTTGAAAATTTTATATATTATTGTGAATTTGTGTGTATGATGTATGTGTATGTGTGGCATTGCCAGATTACATGAGGTTGGAAGACAACTTTGTAGAATCTGTTCTGTCCTTCCATCTTTATACTAATTTCTGGGATGGAGTTTAGATAATCAGGCTAATCAATCACATTTATACACTGGGCCATCGTGCTATCCCCCTTTTTTTATTCTTTAGTCTTCTTGTGGCCTAGGATAGCCTCATACTAATTATATAGCTGTATGAGTTACTTTTTTTTTTTTTTGCTGTGACAAAACATGAAAGAATCAGCTTAAAAAAATAGGAAGAGGTTATGTGGTTCACAGTTCTAGAGGAAGTGTTCATAAGTGGCAGTAAGCCCTAGTAGAACAGCAAACTGAGATTTCTTCAACCAAAAGCACAAGGCAGAAAAGCAATTGGAAGTAGTGTGAGGGTATAAACTCTTAAATACCACCCCTAGTGAAACACTTCTATTATCAAGGCTGTACTTTCTAAAGCGCTCCAAGCAACCCCAAGTGAGGATCTGGTACTAAAATGCTTGAGCCTATGGGGAACATTTTTATTTAAACCATCATAGTAGCAAAGTCTAGCCTTGAACTCCTGATCTCTCCTATACCTACTTTACAAATGCTGGGATTACCATTCTACCCACCATACCTGGCTTACTTAATTTGATTTCACATATTAATTTAAAAATGAATTGGTAATAGAAACAAAATACATTCCACTGCACATTTCCTTGAGAAAGAAGTGCCATGAGTTGGCATTAAGTGTTGCAAAAACATAAAATTTAATTAGAAAAGGTAAGAGATTATACTCTGAATCTACCTAAAGTTGGTCTGTTATCTGATGCCTGTTATACCAAATAATAGAGTTTAAAGGAAATACAAGATACATTACAATGTTCCACATATATAGAGTTCAAGTAGAAGCAAAATTAATCTATAAATAATCCTAGAAATTGAAGAGTATTCATTTCTGCCAATAATAGGGGCTATGATGAGTGGAAAGTCACATGAGAAATGTCACTATTTCTGAATTCTTACTTTTATACTTAAATATAAATTTTAAATATCTACACAGTTTTATTTTAAAATGTAATATACGCAAGTTGAACTCCATTAAATTCTTTAATTCTGACTTTTACTGATGATGCTATTAGATTTTACTTTCTTCCTGGAAACATATGTATATGCACTTATTTGAGAGCACTATTTTGCTAAGCTTTAATGTTTGCGTTTTTGTGTGTGATGGTGAGGATCCCTTCTTCCTCTGCCTCCGGAGCACCAATATTAAGCGCACATGACACAGCATCCTGTTTTTATTTGGATTTATGTTTCCACACCTAAGCACTTTACCAACCTATCTGCCTCCTTTGCTCCAGCAAAGCTCGCATTACCCAAGCATTATATATAATGGTATGGTAAATTACCGGAGTTATGATGGCTACAAGTTAAATAATTTTTGAATACTTTGGGAATTAATGGCTTTTATAATTTAAAAAATAATTACATATTTTAAAATATGATTTGTGTGTCTGAGTGTTTTGCCATCCTGTATACCTGTGCAACACATGTATGTAATATACTTAGAGGGCAGAAGTGGACATCAGATCACCTGGGGTCTGGAGTTATGGATAGTTGTAAACTCTCAGGTTGACACTGGGAATCTAAGTTCACTGAAGAGAAGCCAATGCTCTTAAATGATGAGCCATTTCCCCAGTCCATTTAAATATAATTTTAGATTTAAAGGTTAACTTACTGTTAAATTCTATTTGAGCCCCTTATTAAAGGTGTAATAATTTTTGGGAGGCTATTTCAATTTTTAGAAATAATGTTTTTTTTTCTATTTAAACAAGTTTCCTGTGAAGAACAAGTGAGAAATTATGCTTGTTTATACATAGAAGAATATATTTCTGCAGATGAATGTTCATAGAATAGTACTAGAGATAAACAGAATGGTGAAGATCAAGAGGAATAATGTAAAATGCAATGTAAACTTGCTATTCAAATTGTATTTTTCATCAAACACTATGTCATAGCTCTTCTAAACCATCTTCCAATGAAACCCTCCAAGAAACCTTTAATTGTCTCTAAAACACAGCTGTAGAACAGTATGCTGGTGGCTAGAGAGGTGGGTCAGCAGATAAGAGCACTGGCTGCTCTTCTAGAGGACCTGGGTTTGATTCCCAGTACCAGCATAGCAGTTAAACTCCAGTCCCAGGGTATTTAATGTCTTCTATGGAATCTGTGTTCATCAAGTACATAAAATGTGCAATACATATATGCAAATAAAACACTCATCCACATGCAATAAGAAGAAAATAAATAGTAATAAAACAGTATTATGGGTGCTTTCCAACAAACCTAATAACTTGTGTCCAGTGCTTGGGAACCATATGCTGGAAAATCAGAACCAACTCCTACAAGTTATCTGAGTTCTACACTGTAGTTCCACTCTTTTCTGCCCCAACTTCACTCGCCTTCTGCAATTCCCTCCAGCCTGCACTTCCCTTGCACCAAGGAAATCAACAAGCAAAAACAAATATAAATGTCAGTTTAAAAAAAAGCCTCAGATGTCAACACTGCCCAGTAGCCAACATGCAGCACTACCTCTCACTTACTCTCTTCCATGGCTCATACAAAGCAGACTGCCAACAAATCCACCTGTGTTAAAGAACTTAGAAAACAACTTGTTGCAAAAGTCTCTCCTGCAAGAGGGTGCCCACTTCTAGAGGGGTGAAGAAACCTCATCCTTACAGGCCTGATACTAGAGCACACCTTGAAATATCAGGCACTATCAGAAGTTTGCTGAACTTCTGATTTGCAAGGTCCCCTTCCAGCATCTGGGGGGGGGGGGGTTGCTCAGGACTTCAAACAGATCTGTGTTTCCAGGGTGCAGTTATTGATGCTTTGCAGGAGGCAAGTGAGGCCTATCTGTTAGGCCTTTTTGAAGATACAGACCTGTGTGATATCCATGGCAAATATCTATGATTATGTCAAAATATACCCAGCTAGCATGCCACACATATAGAGAACATGCTTAAGAATTTGGTACCCATTTCGCATGGGAGAGCAACAAGGCCGGTCACTATTACCAATGCTATGATATGTTTACAAATGGGAGCCTGGCATGGTTATCCCCTGAGAGGCCCTACCAGCAATTGAGACAGATGCAGAAACTTATACCCAACTACTGGACTGAAGTCAGGGACCCCTATGGGTGAATTAGGGAAAGGATTGAAGAAGTTGAAGGGGAGAGCGACCCTATAGGAAGATCAACAGTTTCAACAGTTTCAACTTACCCAGAACCCAAGGAGCTCCAAGAGACTGAGCCACCAACCAGGAGCAGACACGGGCCAGTCCGAAGTCAGTCAGTAAGTCTGACACATACAGCAGAGGACTGCCTGGTCAAGCCTCAGTGGGAGAAGGTCCACTTAATCTTTGAAACACTTGAGGCCCCAGGGAAGAGAGATCCCTGCAGGAGGATAGCACCCTCACAAAGGCAAGGGAGAGGAGAAGTGAGATGAGGAACTGTGGGAGGAGGGACTGAAAGATGGAAAAAATGACAGGAATATAAATAAATAAAATAATAAATATATGAAAAAGAAATGAGTATAAAATAAAAACATGTTAAAAAACATATAATAAATAAAAATTATAGGAAGCATTTTAAAATTAGAATTCACTATGAGGGGAAACATTTCATTTTGAAAATGTGTTTTCTCTCTTCTTCCTGTTATCAGGAAATATATTTCCATATGGTCAAAAGGTACTTAAATATATGACAGAATATAAATGGAAAAATAGAGGACAAAAATCTGGTATTGGTATTATTTCCATTTTCATTTGTGTGATTTTTTTATATAATTATAAGATATAAAGCATTAGTGCAAGAAAAATATTTCATTGGACACATTTCAACAATTGAACCTTATAACAATTATGAATAAAGCTGTTCAAATTTTATGTTCAATGCATTTTCTCATAAAATAGACTTCATACATTCCTTATCCATTCATTTTTGTCCTACAGGAAAGAGTGTGTTTTTAATATTGTCTGTCTTCAAGGTTGTTCCTTCAAGTTTACTGTTAAAATACAATAAACTATATGGACAAAACCATCCATAATTAAAAATGGAAATAGAAAAATTAAAAAAAAAAGCACAAAGGGAGACAACCCAGGAAATAGAAAACCTAGGAAATAGTTGAGGATTCACAGATGCAAGCATTACCAACAGAACAGAAGAGATAGAAGAAAGAATCTCAGGAGCAGAAGATTCCATAGAATACATCAACAAAACTGTCAAAGATAATGTAAAACAGAAAAAGCTACTGGTCCAAAACATACAGGAAATACAGGACAATGAGAAGATCAAACCTAAGTAGATCAGGTGTAGAGGAGAGTGAAGACTCAAAAGACCAGTAAATATCTTCAACAAAATCATAGAAGAAAACTTCCATAACCTAAGAAAGAGATGCCTATAAACATACAAGAAGCCTACAGAACTCCAAATAGATTGGAGAAGAAAAGAAACTCCTCCTGTCACATAATAGCCAAAACACCAAATGCACAAAATGTTAAAAGCAGTAAGGGAAAAAGGTCAAGTAACAGAGAAAGGCAGACCTATCAGAATTACAACAGACTTCTCACCAGAGACTATGAAAGCCAAAAGATCGTGGACAGACATCATACAGACCCTAAGAGAACATAAATGCCAGCTCAGGTAACTGTATACAGCAAAACTCTCAATTAACATAGATGGAGAAACCAAGATATTCCATGACAAAACCAAATTTACACAATATCTTTCTAAAAATCCAGCACTACAAAGGATAATAAATGGTAAAGCCCAACATAAGGAGGCAAGCTATACCCTAGAAGAAGCAAGAAACTAATCGCCTTGGCAACAAAACAAAGAGAAGAAAAGCACACAAACATAACCTCACATCCAAATATGAATATAACAGGAAGCAATAATCACTATTCCTTAATATCTCTCAACATCAATGGCCTCAACTCCCCAATAAAAAAGACATAGATTAACAAACTGATATGCAACAAGGACCCTGCATTCTGCTGCCTACAGGAAACATACCTCAGAGACAAAGACAGACACTACCTCAGAGTGAAAGGCTGGAAAACAACTTTCCAAGCAAATGGTCAGAAGAAGCAAGCTGGAGTAGCCATTCTAATATTGAATAAAATCGATTTTCAACCAAAGTCATCAAAAAAGATAAGGAAGGACACTTTATATTCATCAAAGGAAAAATCCACCAAGATGAACTCTCAATCCTAAATATCTATGCCCCAAATAAAAGGGCACCTACATACGTAAAAGTAACCTTACTAAAGCTCAAAACACACATTGCACCTCACACAATAATAGTAGGAGATTTCAATACCCCACTCTCATCAATGGACAGATCATGGAAACAGAAATTAAACAGAGATGTAGACAGACTAAGAGAAGTCATGAGCCAAATGGACTTAACGGATATTTATAGAACGTTCTACCCTAAAGCAAAAGGATATACCTTCTTCTCAGTTCCTCATGGTACTTTCTCCAAAATTGACCATATAATTGGTCAAAAAACGGCCTCAACAGGTACAGAAAGATAGAAATAATCCCATGCGTGCTATCGGACCACCACGGCCTAAAGCTGGTCTTCAATAACAATAAGGGAAGAATGCCCACATATACGTGGAAATTGAACAATGCTCTACTCAATGATAACCTGGTCAAGGAAGAAATAAAGAAAGAAATTAAAGACTTCTTAAAATTTAATGAAAATGAAGGTGCAACATACCCAAACTTATGGGACACAATGAAAGCTGTGCTAAGAGGAAAACTCATAGCTCTGAGTGCCTGCAGAAAGAAACAGGAAAGAGCATATGTCACCAGCTTGACAGCACACCTAAAAGCTCTAGAACAAAAAGAAACAAATACACCCAGGAGGAGTAAAAGGCAGGAAATAATCAAACTCAGAGCTGAAATCAACCAAGTAGAAACAAAAAGGACCATAGAAAGAATCAACAGAACCAAAAGTTGGTTCCTTGAGAAAATCAACAAGACAGATAAACCCTTAGCCAGACTAACGAGAAGACACAGAGAGTGTGTCCAAATTAACAAAATCAGAAATGAAAAGGGAGACATAACTACAGATTCAGAGGAAATTAAAAAAATCATCAGATCTTTCTATAAAAGCCTATATTCAACAAAACTTGAAAATCTGCAGGAAATGGACAATTTCCTAGACAGATACCAGGTGACAAAAGTTAAATCAGAACAGATAAACCAGTTAAACAACCCCATAACTCCCTAAGGAAATAGAAGCAGTCATTAAGGTCTCCCAAACAAAAAAAGAGCCCAGGTCCAGATGCGTTCAGTGCAGAATTCAATCAGACCTTCATAGAAGACCTCATACCAATACTATCAAACTATTCCACAAAATTGAAACAGATATGGAGCACTACCAATTCCTTCTATGAAGCCACAATTACTCTTATACCTAAACCACAAAAAGACCAACAAAGAAAGAGAACTTCAGACCAATTTCCCTTATGAACATTATTTTAAAAATACTCAATAAAATTCTGGCAAACCAGAATCCAAGAGCACATCAAAACAATCATCCACCATGATCAAGTAGGCTTCATCCCAGGCATGCAGGGATGGTTTAATATATGGAAAACCATCAATGTGATCCATTATATAAACAAACTGAAAGAACAAAACCACATGATCATTTCATTAGATGCTGAGAAAGCATTTGACAAAATTCAACACCCCTTCATAATAAAAGTCCTGGAAAGAATAGGAATTAAAGGCCCATACCTAAACATAGTAAAAGCCATATACAACAAACCAGTTGCTAACATTAAACTAAATGGAGAGAAACTTGAAGCAATCCCACTAAAATCAGGGACTAGACAAGGCTGCCCACTCTCTCCCTACTTATTCAATATAGTTCTTGAAGTTCTAGCCAGAGCAATCAGAAAACAAAAGGAGATCAAGGGGATACAGATCAGAAAAGAAGAAGTCAAAATATCACTATTTGCAGATGATATGATAGTATATTTAAGTGATCCCAAAAGTTCCACCAGAGAACTACTAAAGCTGATAAACAACTTCAGCACAGTGCCTGGGTATAAAATTAATTCAAATAAATCAGTAGCCTTCCTCTACAAAAGAGAAACAAGCGAGAAAGAAATTAGGAAACGACACCCTTCATAATAGACCCAAATAATATAAAGTACCTCGTGTGACTTTAACCAAGCAAGTAAAAGATCTGTACAATAAGAACTTCAAGACTCTGAAGAAAGAAATTGAAGAAGACCTCAGAAGATGGAAAGATCTCCCATGCTCATGGATTGGCAGGATTAATATAGTAAAAATGGCCATTTTACCAAAAGCAATCTACAGATTCAATGCAATCCCCATCAAAATACCAATCCATTTCTTCAAAGAGTTAGACAGAACAATTTGCAAATTCATCTGGAATAACAAAAAACCCAGGATAGATAAAACTATCCTCAACAATAAAAGGACTTCAGGGGGAATCACTATCCCTGAACTCAAGCAGTATTACAGAGCAATAGTGATAAAAACTGCATGGTATTGGTACAGAGACAGACAGATAGACCAATGGAACAGAATTGAAGGCCCAGAAATGAACCCACATACCTATGGTCACTTGATTTTTGACAAAGGAGCCAAAACCATCAAATGGAAAAAAGATAGCATTTTCAGCAAATGGTGCTGGTTCAACTGGATGTCAACATGTAGAAGAATGCAGATCGATCCATGCTTATCACCCTGTACAAAGCTTAAGTCCAAGTGGATCAAGGACCTCCACATCAAACCAGATACACTCAAACTAATAGAAGAAAAACTAGGGAAGCATCTCGAACACATGGGCACTGGAGAAAATTTCCTGAACAAAACACCAATGGCTTAGGCTCTAAGATCAAGAATCGACAAATGGGATCTCATAAAACTGCAAAGCTTCTGTAAGGCAAAGGAGACTGTGGTTAGGACAAAATGGCAACCAACAGATTGGGAAAAGATCTTTACCAATCCTACAACAGATAGAGGCCTTATATCCAAAATATACAAAGAACTCAAGAAGTTAGACCCAGGGAGACAAATAACCCTATTAAAAATGGGGTTCAGAGCTAAACAAAAAATTCACAGCTGAGGAATGCCGAATGGCTGAGAAAACAAAAAGAAATGTTCAACATCTTTAGTCATAAGGAAAATGCAAATCAAACCAACCCTGAGATTTCACCTCACCCCAGTGAGAATGGCTAAGATCAAAAACTCAGGTGACAGCAAATGCTGCTGAGGATGTGGAGAAAGAGGAACACTCCTCCATTGTTGGTGGGTTTGTAGACTGGTACATCCATTCTGGAAATCAGTCTGGAGGTTCCTCAGAAAATTGGACATTGAACTACCTGAGGATCCAGCTATACCTCTCTTGGGCATATACCCAAAAGATGCCCAAACATATAAAAAAGACACATGCTCCACTATGTTCATCGCAGCCTTATTTATAATAGCCAGAAGCTGGAAAGAACCCAGATGCCCTTCAACAGAGGAATGGATACAGAAAATGTGGTACATCTACACAATGGAATATTACTCAGGTATCAAAAACAATGCCTTTATGAAATTCATAGGGAAATGTTTGGAACTGGAAAATATCATCCTGAGTGAGGTGACCCAATCACAGAAAAATACACATGGTATTCACTCATTGATAAGTGGCTATTAGCCTAAATGCTTGAATTACCCTAGAGGCCTAGAACACATGAAACTCAAGACGGATGATCAAAATGTGAATGCTTCACTCCTTCTTTAAAAGGGGAACAAGAATTCCCTTGGCAGGGAATAGAGTGACAAAGATTAAAACAGAGACAGAAGGAACACCCATTCAGAGCCTGCCCCACATGTGGCCCATACATATATAGCCACCCAATTAGACAAGATGGATGAAGCAAAGAAGTGCAGGCAGACAGGAGCCGGATGGAGATCTCTCCTGAGAGACACAGCCAGAATACAGCAAATACAGAGGCGAATGCCAGCAGCAAACCACTGAACTGAGAATGGGACCCCCGTTGAAGGAATCGGAGAAAGAACTGGAAGAGTTTGAAGGGGATCGAAACCCCATATGAACAATAATGCCAAGCAACCAGAGCTTCCAGGGACTAAGCCACTGCCTAAAGACTATACATGGACTGACCCTGGACTCTGACCTCATAGGTAGCAATGAATATCCTAGTAAGATCACCAGTGTAAGGGGAAGCCCTGGTCCTGCTAAGACTGAACCCCCAGTGAACGTGATTTGTTGGGGGAGGGCAATGGGGGGAGGATGGGAGGAAAACCCATAAAGAAGCGAGGGAGGGGTTGGGGGGATGTTGGCCGGAAACCGAAAAGGAATAACCTTTCGAAATGTAAATAAAAATACTCATGTTAATAAAAAAAAAAAACATAAGAAAATTATACTATTCTTCTTGTAAACTTGCCCTGTCTATCTTTAAATTTTCATGATACAGAAAATATATATTTATATTTACTGAGTGTTCTATCAGTACACAAAAATTAAGCCTTAATTTATTGTCATTCACCTTGAAAATCAAATTTAGATAATTTAAGATAGCAGGTGTGCTAGGAAATAACAAAGAATACAATTTCTCTCTATTATGCTTTTGGCTGCTAGTATGCAAGAATGAACATTATTGTCACCTTGGACTATCAAAACTCTGGAAAGTTTTTGGCCAGCTAATTGGCAATTATTCCTTTTCATAATTTGTTTCAATCTCTAGTCTTTTCCACACCTGTCCTTTTAAGAAAATGCTGTCTGTGGATGTCTTATTTTAATGTACTGTTTGGCATCTTTTACAACTTTATGCAACTAAATTTTGTATATAATTAGGAGACTATTACATGAAGCTCATGGAAATTTTTAAAGAACTCTCCTATAGACATTTCAAATTGGAATTAAAATACTGTTTTTGGAACACTATAGCAAAAGTGGAGTTTCATTTGATTATTAAATTGAAGTAGTTTTCCCCATTGTCTCACAAGACATAACTTTATTCTGAATGTCTTTGCTATACACTAACAGGAACAATATGTGCAAAAATGAAAGTCGTGTGCGATTTCTAACTACTGTACTAGCTTTACAATTTATTAAAAATTATCATCCTGTCATACATGTGGTATATACATACATACATACATGCAGATGTGAAGGTCAGTGAGCACCAGATGTCTTCCTCTACTGCTCTTCTGCTCTGCACTGTATTTTCTTGATAGCAGTTCTCCCACTGAACCTGAAGCTTGCTGCAGCTGTCTCATAGGCTCCAGGGAATCTGCCTCCCAAGGTTGAGTCTACCTCCTAATCCTGTGGTTGCATTCATGTGTACCCTAAACCAGCTGAGTGCTGGAGATATGAATTCCAGTTTTACTGCTTGCAAATACATGTGCTCTTACCAACTGAGCTCTCTCCATAGCCCCATTTTTATCTCTAAAATCCTAAATGTACTTTTGTTCTGTTTTGCATCAGGAGCTTGATATATACCCACCCTTCCCATGATCTCAGTATGTAATCCATACAAGAGAGCACTCAACTGAGGGATGAAGTAACAGTTTTTGCCTTGTATTTTTTTCACTTTAATTTTCCCACTACAGATGAGAAATATGTCAATAGATAGATAACACACATTATCACTCTATCTGATACATTATGTCTTCTGTTACCACCAATTAATACCCCAAAGTAATAAATATCAAAAATCTTACTAACTTAGAAAATTTATCTCACATGCTTGTAAGTCAGAGGATGTTGCAAAGTTCAAGTTCTATCACAGTAACAGAAACATTGTGGGTGAGACATGTTTAACCAAGTATTTAAAATAGTGTTTAAACTTTACATTGCTGTAGTAATTGGCTAAGCACTTAAATTTTTTTTTAATTTTATATGTATTGTTTTACCTGCATGTATGTATAAAATGTCTTTGCACATGTGCCTGGTGCCCACTGAGGACAGAATAAAGCGTCAGGTTCCCTGGAACTAGAGTTCTACATAGTTAGGAGCTAACATGTGAGTAGCAGAATTAAACTCAGATCCTCTACAAGGGCAAGGGTTCTAAAGCTCTAAGCAATTCCTCCAGGCCCTAACTAATATGTCCTAGTACATTTGTTTTCTAGTTTATTTGCTTGCTTCAAATATTAGAAACTAAAGTAAAAAAATATGTAAGAAGCAATGGGTGTGAAAATTTGGGAGCAAATGTAGGTTGGGATATCTTTAACATTAAGGAAAGACTGAACAGGTGCTGATTTCTCATCGCCTCCACAAATCCAAATCCATATGGTATGGTCTGAGTGTCTTTGAGAAGAAGGCACTTCTTTTCACAAAGCTAAAGAAGGCATGGGAAAATATGGAGGAGATCTGGAGTACTTGTAGACTGAGTTAATACCCAACACAAACAAGGACAAGCCCACACATGAGCAACAGTGTACATGAACTGTGTGCTACATTGCCTGGCATATCTTCCCTTACTGAGATAAAGAAAATGTAAGCCACTACTTTATCTTTCAGATCCTTTTGCCAAATACATATCATGACAAAACAATCTGAGATCAATTCAGGAAATCCTGAAAGATTTTAGGTTAATTGAGTTAGTACAGTAAAAATCTATATAGAGGGTCCTTTTAACAAACAGCAAGTTGGGGCAGAAATACCAAATTAATCTGCTTTTATTGTTTTGGCAGTCCCTATAAAGTACCAATGTTGTGTTAATATTGCTAGCACACAGACTACCCATTTTTTTTGAGCCCCTGTCATCCCTGTTGCAAAGCACAGAGGAGTTTTTAAAAATCTAAAATTTCATAGTTTTTTAAATTAATTTTCTTTATTCGTTTTTTATTATTAACTTGAGTATTTCTTATATACATTTTTCGTGTTATTCCCTTTCCGGTTTCAAGACAAACATCCCCTCCCCCCCCTTCCTTGTAGGTGTTCCTCCCCCTCCCCCCATTGCCGCCCCCCCCCCCAACAGTCTAGTTCACTGGGGTTCCAGACTACCCATTTTAAAGAATGTTTAAACTCAGGATCTTAGTAAATAACTCTCTTCTCTTTGTCCTCTAATTTTTACATATACATTGTATACATGTGTAAATATATTTGCAGGCTCTATAAACCAGAGTTTATATCAGGCAACTTCAATAGCTCTCTACTTTCTCTGGATACACAGGGTCACTTTCTGAAACCAGGAATCACTGTTTGTCCTAGTCTGGCTAGCTAGCTTGCTCCAGAGATTTTGTCCCATACTCAGGATTACACAGACAACCTATCAAATCCACCCATCTTTTATATAGGTTTTAGGTATGTGAACTCCAGTATTCTTGCTTGCATGGCCAGTGCTTTGCCTATTGAGCAATTTCCTGAGACCCTGTGACTTATTTTAAACCGCAGTGCAAAGTACAGACTCACTGGTTTTTGCAAGTGAAGTTTCTTTGAGATATCTGCTGACTCTTTCTTAAAAACCAATATGTAGGGGCTTCTTCAGGCTTTGAGATCACCAGGTATTTATCCCTAACTCTGAATCTCACTGAACAGTGAAAAAGATAACTCCAAAGTCTATCTTATTGTGCAAATGTCTCTACATGTTCCCATGGGAAGAAATATAATGCCCATTTCAGGAAGAATTATTGATGGACAGCCACTATTCAGATGTTCATTTACATTGTACAACTGAACAATATTCTTGAAAGAAGGATTGTTATAACTCATGGTAATTTAAGGAAAGTTGATTTTTTGCAATTCTTTACCATAAGCAAATACATATATCAAATAGAATTTGGTCACCCACTGCCCAAAATTTACATTAAATAAGAAAAAAATAAAACAACTTAAACTCTTCTAAACTGTATTGCAGTTTTAAACATTGTTTAGGTGCCAAAAGTAATTTTCATTTCTTTTAAAATTATTTTTTATATTTTGCTCTCATATGTGCCTATGCACTAAGTGCATGCCTAATGTCCTTGGAGGCAAGAAGAGTTTTCCATCCTATGGATGTGGAGTCACAGGTGTAGTGAACCATCATGTTGGTACTGGGACTGGACGTGAGTTCTTTGGAAGAGCCATGCCTGCGCTTAACCACTAACTGATATCTCTAGCCACCAAAAGCACTTTGCTAATAGTTTTATATCAAGTGGTTTTATAAAAACACAAACCATCTGTTATTTCAGTTGTTATAGTTTCAACATGAAGTCAAATTTGGTGATAAACTCATAGAAAGACATTAACCAAGGAGGATATTTGGAAGGTAAAAAATGTTATTTCACAACAAGAACATTTCAAAAACATTGAAATGGCAGGTCAAGCAAATAGTGACTGAATCTAATTTCTTTCCAGGTTTAATGTGTTTAAATAATTCCATGTTATTAGTGTCGATTTTGAAAATGTGAATAAATCAAAGGAAGTATATAATTCCTTATCTGATTAGAAACAAAACTACTTTATCCTCTTGCTTTTATCTGTGACAGAAAGCCAAAGAACAAAGTGTGTGGTGTGTATAACCAAGGGTCCGCATGAAAAGAAAAACACCATGGTTTGTTTTATTTTACTTTACTTTAGAACACAAACATTTCTTAAAATTTTATGACAAACAAACTTAAGATTCAGAATCAAGTTACTGAACCTTTTCTAACCCAACAATTTTTGAGGAACAGAAATCAGATCTTACAGAACTATTAATTTTTTTCACCAAATTTAGGCAAATCCATAGTTATCTGTAAGAATACAAAATAAGCCTCTTATATTTTTATAATTATGTAGTACACAGAGTAGCAAGGAATAACAAAAATCAAGTAATAAAAAGGGGAAGTGGAACTAGAAATACTTTCACTATAAATCGCTGCAAAAAGAAAGAAACCCCTACAATCTGATTTTTAAAGTCCTATGAAATGATATTCAGCTTCAAGTGGTGTCTCAGGACATCCCTTAGGATGTCTGGCACTGTGAGTCTTGGTTTTCTTCCTCATCAGAGCTGCTGGAAGAGTCACTCAAATCTCCGCCTCCAACTTCAATTCTTATACCTCTCAGATTACGTTGGTAATTTGACTGTGTCAGATGACTCATGAGGAACCAAAGCATGTGGTTGTCAAACAGGGAAGTGTGGTGTAAGGTAAAATTATCTCGTTTCATCTTATTAATTTTAATCACATTCTTTAAGCCAGTAAGCTTACTGGAAGTTTCAGCTATGGGTGACCAGATCTTAACTTCATGGTCTAGCCCACTGGATGCCAGCACAGGCATGTAAGGATGGGGATCAATACAGTTTATTGTTCCTCCTTCATCTGCCTCCAAGAACTGAACAATCTGGCAGGATGATTTTTCCCAGATGAAGATGTGCCCACAATCACTACCACTCATAACAAATTCACTTCTTGGGCCATAGAAATATACACCTTTCACTGTGGCATTATTTCTGTGTCCTTTATATCTCTTAGCATATTGAGCTCCATCACTATCAGAAGAGTTGAAGATATAAATATCTTCATCATTGTAGCTAGCCAGGACCTCTCTGCCATCATAACTATACATCAGAGAGGTGATATATGCTGGGTATTCACAGCTAAGAAGGTGATGAGGGCAGAATTTTTTGAGAACTCCATTATTGACATTCTCATCAATTTTCCTTTGGTCATAAATTCTCACAAACTGATCTTGCCCACCTACAGCAAACTGGTAGACATTGGCAGGATTCACAAAGACTGTATACAGTCCCACTTTCTTATCACCATCTTTGGTTACCATCAGCTTTGAAGCTGGCTGGGCTTGTCTGAGGTCAATATTGAAGACAACTGCATCTTCACCTGAACTTAAGAACCTAAAGGGTGAATCTGGCTCCAAACCCAGTCTATGGGATGCTCCTCCATGCTTTACCAAGCGGCTTAGTCATGTGAGTCCCTGCCATAGCAGATAGATGTGCAACTCGTACCTGCCCATCACGGCCACACATAGCCAAGATGGCATCGTTACAGTTAGGAAGGAATTTCGCCTGTAAGACATTATTTTTGTGGCCACTGTCAAAGTTCAGTAATGGTCGCTGATGAAGCCAGTCCCACACAATAACTTTTAGATCATCACTGCCACTAGCCAGCAGGGTGCCACGTTGGTTAAAATGAACAGTGTTAACACAACCAGCATGGCCTTCAAAAACATACTCTAGGGAGAAGCGCTGCACAAATAATCTTGCACCACAGGCTTCATACACAAAGCGACCACTGGAACCAAGCTGCCTATCCCGAAGGGCATTAAGGACATTCCATCGAGGTTTTAGGAGAGGAGATGTCTCTAAGGCCATCCATTCATCTATTGAACTATCATCTTCAATGTCATATTGCTCACTGTGCTCCACCCTGTTCTGTTCATACACCTCAGAGACCTCATCCTGATCATTCCCAACTACACCTTGCTCCAACACACGGTGGTGGAATGGGCTTTCCAGTCCCTGTTCTTCTACAGTCTCACAAGCATTCAAAACATGGTGGCGGCGGAGGAGCAAGCTGCCAATTTCATGCTCCACAACCTCACCTTCCTCCAACTCATGGTGCTGCACCAGGCTTTGCACTCCCTGTGCTACTACAACCTCACCTTCCTCCAACTCACAGTACTGTACCAGGCTTTGCACTCCCTGTGCTTCCACAACTTCACCTTCTTCTAACTCATGGTACTGTACCAGGCTTTGCACTCCCTGTGCTTCCACAACCTCACCTTCCTCCAACTCATAATGGCAGAAAAAACCTTGCACTTCCTGTGCTTCCACAACCTCACCAGCCTCTAACTCATAGTGACATAACATGCTTTGCACTCTCGGTGCTTCTAAAACCTCACCTTCTTCCAACTCATAACTGTGGAACAGGTTTTGAATGCCCTGTGCTTCCACAACCTCTCCGGCCTCCAGCTCATAGTGATGAAAAAGCCTTCCCCCACTCTGCTCTTCCACAACCTCACCTTCCTCCAGCTCTTGAGGACTGGATGAGCTTTCTGTACTGCTGATAAAATTGTCAGAGTCCTCAAAGCTGGGAAGATTGGAGTCATCATCATCATCGTCATCTTCATTGTCATCATCATCACCCTTGTAACCCTGGTAACCATCCCCAGAATTTTCATCAGTACGTTGAGGGCTGGAAACACTGCTGTCTTCGGTTTCAGTAACATTACTGCTTGGTGCCAGACTCACTTCTGGACCCTTCATTTTGATATCAGAAATTGTCTCTGTGTCCACCAGGGCACCAGATGTCTCACCGAAGCAGCTGGGTTCACTTACGTTCTCAAAACTCTCTGCGACCTTTGTGTAGCTCTCTTGAGATGACATTCTGAATGAACTTGTGTTAGTACCACTCAGATTTAAAGACAGCAAGCTGGTTAACCAAACAGTCCTGGAGCTGTAAGCACTCTACACAGTCATCGTACTTAAGAAGGAGAAACCTGTAAAATGGGAGACCATTAAATACAAAAGTTAAATGGCAGAAATGAAAGAGCTTGCTGGTGTATGTTACAGTAGCCAATAGGTTCAGAAACATTCATAACTCACCTCTTCAGATATTTCAGAGCAACTTGTTTTGTTTCTCTCTTCTTCTCTTCTAGAGGACAGACTGAAGAAGCAAGAGGAACGGAGCAGCAAGCACTCTGCACAGTCGTTGCACATAAAATAAGAGACCTGTAAATTGGGAGACCTTTAAATACAAAAGCAAAATGGTGGACAGGAAACAGCTTGCTGCTGTGATATGCACTACAGTAGCCCATAAGCTTCAGAAAGATTCATATTTCACCTCTCCCCCGGTATTTCAGGGCAACTTACTGTTTGTATTCCTCCCTTAATTTTACTTTCTCTTCTTTTCTCTTTTTTTCTCGTTCTTGACTCTAGAGGACAGACTGAAGAAGCAAGAAGCAAGGTGCAGCATGCACTCCGTACGGTTGCAGCAGGTAAAATGAAAGACCTGTAAAATAGGAGACCATTAAATACGAAAGCAAAATGGCGAACCGGAAATAGCATGCTGACGTGACGTACACTACCGTACTTGATAAGGTGCGGAAAGATTAATTTCTCAACTCTCTGTGTATCTCAGGGCCACTTACTGTTTATATTCCTTCTTTACGTTTCCTTTTTTCCCCCTTTCTCTTCTTTTCTCGTTCTCGTCTCTAGAGGACAGACTGAAGAAGGAGGAGCCAAGGCACAGCAAGCACTCTGTACAGTAGCAAGCTCAAGCACTCTGCTCGGTCGTTGCACATAAAATGAGAGACCTGTAAAAATGGGAGACCGTTAAATACAAAAGTAAAATGGCGGACCAGAAACAGAGTGCTAATACGATGTACATTACAGTAGCCGATAAGGTTCAGAAGGATCTCACCTCTCCCGGTATCTAGGGGCAACTTACTGCTTATATTCTTCCCTTTCTTTCCCTTTCTTTTTCTTTTCTCTTCTTTTCTTGTTCTCGTCTCTAGAGGACAGACTGAAGAAGCAGGAGGCAAGGCGCAGCAAGCACTCCACTCGGCCGCCACATGTAAAATGAGAGACCTGTGAAATGGGAGACTGTTAAATACAAAAGAAAAATGGCGGACCGGAAACAGAATGCTGATGTGAGGTACATTACTGTAGCTGATAAGGTTCAGAAAGATTGATTTCTCACCTCTCCGGGTATCTCAGGGCAACTTACTGCTTATATTCCTCCTTTACTTTTTTTTTTCGTTTCTCCTTTTCCTCGTTCTCGTCTCAACGACAGACTGAAAAAGAGGCAGGGCGCAGCAAGCACTCCACTCGGCCGCCACATGTAAAATGAGAGACCTGTAAAATGGGAGACCGTTAAATACAAAAGCAAAATGGCGGGCCGGAAACAGCATGCTGACGTGATGTACATTACAGTAGCCGATAAGGTTCAGAAAGATTAAGATTTGTACCTCACCTCTCCGGATAAATCAGGACAACTTACTGCTTATATTCCTCGTTTTCTTTTTCTTTTCTCTTCTTTTCTCGTTCTCATCTCTAGAGGAAAGACTGAAGGAGTAGGAGACAAGGCACAGCAAGTACTCCGGCAAAGTTGTCACAGGTAAAATGATAGACCCGTAAAATGGAAGACCGTTAAATACAAAAGCAAAATGGCGGGCCGGAAACAGCATGCTGACGTGATGTATACTACAGTAGCCGATAAGGTTCAGAAAGATTAAGATTTGTACCTCACCTCTCCGGATACATCAGGACAACTTACTGCTTATATTCCTCGTTTTCTTTTTCTTTTCTCTTCTTTTCTCGTTCTCATCTCTAGAGGAAAGACTGAAGGAGTAGGAGACAAGGCACAGCAAGTACTCCGGCAAAGTTGTCACAGGTAAAATGACAGACCCGTAAAATGGAAGACCTTTAAATACAAAAGCAAAATGGGGAACCGGAAACTGTGCTGATGTGATGTACATTACAGTAGCCGATAAGGTTCAGAAAGATTAAGATTTGTATCTCACCGAGACGGATACATCAGGACAACTTACTGCTTATATTCCCTCGTTTTTCTTTTCTTTTCTCTTCTTTCTCGTTCTCATCTCTAGAGGAAAGACTGAAAAGTAGGAGACAAGGCACAGCAAGTACTCCGCAAAGTTGTCACAGGTAAAATGACAGACCCGTAAAATGGAAGACCTTTAAATACAAAAGCAAAATGGGGAATCGGAAACTGTGCTGACTTGATGTACATTACAGTACTTGATAAGGTTCAGAAATCTTCATTTCTCACCTCTCTGGGTGTCTCAGGGCAACTTGATGATTTTGTTACCCCTTTTCTCTTCTCTTCTCTTCTCTTCTCTTCTCTTCTCTTCTCTTCTCTTCTCTTCTCTTCTCTT
Source organism: Rattus rattus (assembly GCF_011064425.1). Classification (NCBI taxonomy): domain Eukaryota; kingdom Metazoa; phylum Chordata; class Mammalia; order Rodentia; family Muridae; genus Rattus; species Rattus rattus. The sequence continues at coordinate 48,472,296 of NC_046172.1, forward strand.
CTCTTCTCTTCTCCTCTCTTCTCCTCTCTTCTCCTCCTCTCCTCTCCTCTCTCTCCTCCTCTCTCCTCTCCTCTCCTCCCCTCTTCTCTCCTCTCCTCCCCGCCCCTCCCCTCCCCATCCCTCCCTCTCCCTCTCCTCTCCTCCCCGCCCTTCCCTCCCCCTCCCTCCCCTTCCTCCCCTCCCCTCCCCTCCCCTCCCTGCGCCTCTCCTTTCTTCTCTTCCCTTCTCTTCTCTTCTCTTCTCACTCTTATCTCTTCTAGAGAACAGACTGAAGAAGCAGGCAACAACGAGCAGAAATCACTCTGCTCTGCAGTCACAGGTTAAATGAGAGACGTGTGAAATGGAAGACCATTAAACACAAAAGCAAGATGGAGAACCTGAAACAGTGAGCTGATATAATGTACATTATAGTTGCCGATAAAGTTCAGAAAACTTTGTTTCTCACCTCACCGAGTATATCTCAGGGCAATTTATTGTTTTGTTTCTCCCTTTCCTTTCCTTTCCTTTCCTTTCCTTTCCTTTCCTTTCCTTTCCTTTCCTTTCCTTTCCTTTCCTTTCCTTTCCTTCCCTCCCCCCTTCCTCCCTTCCCTCCCCTCCGCCATTTTCTCCCCCTCCCTCCTCCCCTCATTCTTGTCTCTTCTAGAGAACAGACTGGAGAAGCAGGCAACAACGAGCAGAAATCACTCTGCTCTGCAGTCACAGGTTAAATGAGAGACGTGTGAAATGGAAGACCATTAAACACAAAAGCAAGATGGAGAACCTGAAACAGTGAGCTGATATAATGTACATTATAGTTGCCGATAAAGTTCAGACAACTTTGTTTCTCACCTCACCGATTATAGCTCTTTTCTTTTTGTTGTTTTTGTTACTCCACTTTCCTTTGCGTCCCGATTCCAGCCTTGCCCTCTCCTCCCCTTCCTTTCCTTTCCTTCCCTCCCCTCCCCTTCCCCTCCACTTCCCCTCCCCTCCCCTCCGCCATTTCCTCCCCCTCTCTCCTCCCCTCATTCTTGTCTCTTCTAGAGAACAGACTGGAGAAGCAGGCAACAACGAGCAGCAAACACTCTACACGGTTGTCATAGGTTAAATGAGAGACTGTTAAATACAAAAGCAATATGGGGAACCAGAAACGGTGTGCTGACACAATGTACATTTATAGTAGCCAATACGGTTCAGAAACCTTGGTTTCTTACCTCACTGTGTACCTCAGGGCAACTTAATTTTTTATTGTTTCTGCCTTTTCTTTTCTTTTCTCATCTTTTTTTTCTCTCTTTTCTCTTCTGATCATTTATTTTCTTTTTTTATCTTTCCTTCTCCTTTCTTTCCTTCTCTTCTCCTCCCTTCACCAACCCATCCCCCTCTCTCAGTAATGTAAGAGCTCTGTTCCAACAGAGATGAGGCTGCTATACATACTGCTTATTCTTGTTTTCTTGTATTATTCTATATTTTTCAATATATTTGTGGGGAGTATGAGTCGATTTCTTGTATGAGTTTCGAGGATTGGTCTGTTGTTGTCAGGAATGGATAGAAGTACTTTTTACAAGCTATATGATCTTTTGGCCACACAAAGTTCTTTCGAATATTGTAACTTGGTGCACTTCTGGAAATAGATTTAGTGGAGAACTATTAGAAAATAAGTGACTCTCTTTAAGTAAAATTATTCCATAAACCTCTCAGTGCTTTGTCAGAAGTAAATGTTCAATGTGAAATGAAAATAAGAGCAGGTGCAATTAAAGGTCAGTTAAGAAGTCTATAGATGATGACTTTGTAACATATAATAAATGTAAACACTTCAAATATTTTGAGAAAACTTTGAAAATAGTTATCTGGCAAAAATTGTATAGGAATGAGCCACAAATAACAGTACAGCTAATTGATTTTCAAAACAAGCAATTTTTAGTATGAACAGATGTCAGATTCTACATTAGACACAGAAATCTTCATAGTTATCTAAAATTTGAGATTAAGATTAACTCAAGTCTTCTGTACTTCCTATAGGATCCTGTAGTGAGGAAAATATAGTCCCCTTTATATAATCAAGGTTAAAATCAACTTGTGAATTCAAAGAGTACATGGACATGAATAACTGATCCACCAATTTAAGACAGAAGTATGCCCTCTGTCGTTTTCCATCAGAAACACTATGTACATATTTTTAGAGCCCATTCAATTTAAGGCACTTATAGAGTAACAATCTAATTTTACGAAGAAGAATGATGTTATAGAACTACCAGAATATTTTCTAGAGCCTTCAGGATGTAAGACCACCTTTGCAGAGTATTTTAGGAAAGTAGAACATCTGTGTAAGGATTGTTCATTGATGTTACTATGATAGTTACCTTCGTACTTGAATAAATTTCCATTAGGATGATAAGATTATATTTTCTTTCATGTGTGGAGAAGTGATTGATGTGGTATATATGCATTTGAATGTGTGTGTGTACACACATACAAACATGAATACATGCACATATAGGTGTTCTTACATGTGTGTGCATGCTTGTAGAGAATGGAGTGTGAGAGTAGTTATCTTACAATATTTTCTTATCAACTTTTCTTAAAAAAGGAACTCATAGTAAACCTAAAACTTACCTTTTTGACTATACTGAATGTCCAGTGAGCTGCTGGATACTACCTGGCTCTGCTCCTCAGCAGTGGGCTTATAAATACCCATTGCTGCACCCAGCTGTTTATCAGTTTTCTAGAGATCTACACTGAGGTCTTCATGCTTGCACAGGAAATGCTTTCCCAACTGAACCGTCATTCCAACTGCTATTTCTAGGTATTATAGCAATGACTGGCAGAAATAATGCCATAATAAGAAAAATAAGGATCTCTGAAAGTATTTCAACAATGAAATTTGATAAAAGCAGCAATATAAAGTCTTCTAAGGAGAAAAGTTCTAAGGTTAGTGATAGTGGAAAAAATACATAAAAGAATACTCATAGCAATTTTTACCACAGTTGCATGAACTTCAACAGAAGCACCTCATGATTAATGTGGTAAATAGATTAACCTATATTGCTACAATGAATAGTATTTAACAATGAGAATAAATGAACTAAAACCTACTGCATCAATTTGTAATGGTGGCTCACACCTTTTATCTTAGCCCTTAGGAGTTTGAGGCAGGAATATCAGTATTTCAAGGGCAGCGTTGGCTACATATGACGTGCAAGGCCAGACTGGAATACATAAGATATTTTCTGAAAAAAAATTAAAATGTATAAACATGGATGAAACTTAAAGGAACAACATTGAATGAAAAACTAGTCGACGAATAATAGTTAATAACTTGACTTTTATCCATGTCTATGTAGTTTTTATCTCTAATATAACTGTTTTGAAAGACAAGGAAACAGATGTTCCACAAGTCAGAACAAAATTATTTTGTAGATTTTTGGAAGTTGGGTGTCTTAGTCATTGCTCTGAAATGACACCAGGACCAAGGCAATTCTTAACAAAGAAAGAATTTAGTTACGGGCCTGCTCACAGTTTCAGAGGTTTAGCCCATTATCATCATGGCAGGAAGCATGATCTCACGCAGGGTGATGCTGGAGCGGTAGATATGAGCTACTTTTTTATGTTTTATCTAGGCTGAAAGATTCTGAGCTTGGTGTGGACATTTCACATATTTAAGTTTACTTTCAGTAACATACTTCCTCCAGCAATGTCACGTCTTTAACCCTTTCAAATAATGCCACTCCCTCATGGCAAAGCACCAAATGTGTGAGCCTATGGAGACCATTTTTTACTTCAACTTCCATATTCTACTCCCTGTCCTCCATAGGCTTATATCCATATTACAATGCAAAATATATGTACTACAACTTTAAAAGTTCCCATAGTCATTCACAGTCTTGAGGCTGCTAAAAGTCCATTCTGAGATTGAAGGCAATTTTCTTAACTAAGTAACATAAAATTTTAAAAAAGCATACCACATATTTCCAACTTACAGAGCCACAGGATATACATTACCATTCAGAGACTGCCCCACCTGGGGATCCATCCCATATGCAGTCACCAAACCCAGTCACTATTGTTGATGCCAAGAAGTGCTTACAGACAGGAGTCTGATATGGGTGTCTCCTTAGAAGCTCTGCCAGAGCCTTACTAATACAGTGGAGGATGCTTGCAGCTAACCATCAAACTGAGCATAGGGGACCCCAATGGAGGAGTTAGAGAAAGGACTGAAGGAACTAAAGGGGTTTGAAAGCCCATAGGAAGAACAGCAATATTAACCAACCAGACCCCCCCCCCCAGAGCTCCCAGGGACTAAACCGCTAACCAAAAAGTACACATTGAGGGACTCATGGTTCCAGCTGCATATGTATCAGAGGATGGCATTGTCTGACATCAATAGGAGGAGAATCCCTTGGTCTTGGGAAGCCTTGATTCCCCAGTGTAGGGAAATGCCAGGGTGGTAAGTGGAAACATTCTCATAGAAGCAGGGGGAGGGAGGATGGGAGAGGTGGGAATCCGAGAAGAGGATAACATTTGAAATGTAAATATGTAAAATATTCAATAAAAAAGTAAATTGAAAAAAAAAAGCAGAAAAAGCAACATAGTAAGAAAATACTAGAGCAAAACAGGAACAAAACCAGCTGGGCAATCTCTAAACTCTGCATCTCTGATGTCAATGTGATCTTCATTTTTCCAACTTCTGGATTCATTGTCTATAATATACATCTATCTCATGAGCTGGTTCTACTACTCCCTGTTAACAGCTCTCCTTGGCAGGAATCAGAGGACTCTGACATCTCCTACATCTTGGGGTCTTTCACAGCTTCATCCAATGGAGGAGTCTCTGGGCCTCCATGTAGAGACTTTCTTGACATAGGCCTGGCCACAGCAGCATTTCTTAGAAACAAAGAAAGATTACGCAACCCTTTCTTCTATTTTTGTTCTTCCTGAAGCTAAAATTTGACCCCTCCTTCAATTATGTTTCCCTAAGCTTTCTGCTTTTTATGTTTCCTTCACAGCTTACACTTTCCTTTAATTCCTTTTCACAAACAGGAAGCTTAGCTGGGTGGAGTATTATTTGAGGTCACCATTCCTTTTATTCCATTTAACATCAAGTTTTCTTCAGACTTTTTTATTTTCTTGAGCACTGAACTTGCTTCTAACATTACACTACTTAGTGGTCTTTTCTCCTCAAACTATACTTTTTATACTTTTCCCTATTCTGCTGGCTCCATTTCATTATAGATCTGTATATGAGTAACCACTAATAACCAAGCAACATATTCAACACTAGGCTGTTTTCAAATCTCCTCAGGCAACACTATTAATACCAAACACTTCGGTTTATCTTGAGACAAAACTTTAGGACAAGAGCAGAAGTCATCTGTATTCTTTGCCAATATATCACAAGTATGGACTTTAAGCCATTGATTAATATTCTTCCTGTTTGAAACTTCTTGATCTGGGCCATCACAGTAAAAAACACCTTCAACACTGTTTTTTGTGCTTCTACTAGGATTGCTCAGTAACCTTAATAAAATATCCAAATGTTTTTATATTTTTTTTTCTCGGAGCTGGGGACCGAACCCAGGGCCTTGCGCTTCCTAGGCAAGCGCTCTACCACTGAGCTAAATCCCCAACCCCATGTTTTTATATTTTAAAGTCTCAAATCTTCCATATTCTTCCAACAAATAGCATGATCAGGCCTGTTACAGTGATAACCCAATCCCTGGTACTAATTTCTGTTTTAGCCACTCTTCTATTGCTGTGGAGAGACACCAGGACCAAGGAAAGTATTAACAGAGAAATCATTTTGCTGGGACCTGCTCACTGTTTCAGAGGTCTAGTCTATTATCATCATTGAAGGGAGCATGACAACCTGCAAGCAGGTGCTGGAATAGAACCTGAGAGCTATATCCTGATTCATAGACTGAGAAAGATACTGTGAGCTTGGTATGGGCAATTGAAACTTCAAAGCCCACCCCCAGTGATAAACTTCCTCCAAAAAGGCAATACTCCTAATCCTGTAACTCTTTACAGTAGCATCACTCCCTAGTAGTTAAGCATTCAAATATATGATCTGATAGGGGCCATTCTTATTCAAACCATCATACAGGAAAAAGGAAGTTTAAAAAAAAAAAAGCTTCCACATATTTGTAGCTTACCCTGGCTGTAGATGGGTTTTATTACTTTTTATCAATTTATTTTGGCTAGATAAACACTTATTTATCCCTTTATAAAATTTCAACTACTTAGGTGTTTTCACAGGAGTACATGTACACATTTGTACCAAGGTACACATGTGGAAATCAGAAGACAGCTTGAAAGGGTCTATTGTCTCCTATTACCATGTGGTTCTGAGACATGAAATTTGGGTCGTTGTGCTTTTTGGCCAAGCGCCATTGCTCCATCTTGCCTGCCCTATTGATCATTTTATATGTATATAGCATGGTTTTTTGTTTGTTTGGAAACAGGGTGGCACTGTATCATTATGGCTGGCCTGTGGTATCCTATGTAGACCAGATTGGCCTTGAACTTACATAGATCCATCTGCGTCTGCCTTGTGAGTGTTATGATTAAAGGTGTTTGCCACTATGTCTAGACTGCCTGGGAGGTTTTAAAAAAGAAATTGGGGGCCATAAAATGGGGTAACAGTTAAGAGCACTTTTTGTTTTTTAGAGGACTTGGATTAATTTCTTAGTACCTACAGGGCAACTCAAAAACTGTAACTCCAGTTCCAGGGTATCCAACAGTCTCACTCGTCTTGTCTTGCTGGGCACCAGGTATATACATGGTGAGCAAAAATGTATGCATAGAGAACACTTATGTACACAAAATAAAAAATTCTATAAACCTAAAAATCAAATAAAAAGAGTGAAACTGTTCACTAAGAAGGTTCTGATTCATATGTGAACATGAAAACAAGAAATCTGGAAAACCATTCAGATTATTCAGCATGAAGAAAAAAAAAGACAAAAGACTCCAATATATAGACTAGAATTGGTATGTCATTTAAGTAGACAGATAACTATTAAGAGAAATAGACAGTCATGTATCTAGGGTACGCATCTAGGATTTTTCCAGTTGGATGTTCTGAACATGAATTCTCTAAAAGAATTGAATAATATGTTTCTAGAACTTCAAAAGTGGCATTGTGAAGAATTACAGGTAGTCAGAATGGTAAATGATAAACATACACATCTGAAGTGAGATTTGGTGTGGCCATTGTAATTAGAAGTTACAGATAATTAAGTAGTGTATGTTGAACATCATGGGAACTTAAAATTTTATTTTTTTCTAAGTGCTATGGGAAACATTTAGAATATTTTTAGCAGCGTAATAAAGTATCTTCCTTATTGTTTTAAATGAATTTCACTAGCTGTTTGGAATAAAAATAGTGCAGTGTGGGAAGAAGTACTAAAGTCTTGTTTTAATCTATATGAGAAATTAGTGAATTTAAATTATAGTGGAAATGGTGCAGGTTGTGAAAAATAGACTCAAGCTGAAATTTAAAGGGAAAAGTGTAGCATTTGTTTAAGGTACCTTAGAATTTAAGGTAATTGTATGGTGACTTATATAGGCTAGTTATAAGAAACACATATCAGCTGGACAGTTTGAAGTATTTTTTAAAAGGAAGATATTATATCTTTAAATGTTCTGTTGGGGGCAGAGTAAGGAGTTCATATAAACCTCAGGTCTGGGGCCACCTCTTTCTGAACTCAAGGATATGAGACCAAAAAATAAACTCATCACATTCATTTTCCTTAATTTCCTCTTCTGATTGTGCTTCTAAATGTGTCATAGCAGGGAATAAGAAAAATCCAGTATATAATGGTAAACTATGCAAACTCTGAATGATTTTAAGTATTTGGCAGAGTTCTCAAGTACAAGAATGTTGTACATAAATAACTAGAATCAAATAAAGTTAAATTTATTTTTCTAGTAGAAAATAATAGAGAGAAAGGTTAAAATTATATAGTTTATGGGATTATTATATTAAAATATGGCACCTTGATTCTGAAACTATCAAGAAATTCTATCAGACCTTCATAGAAGACCTCATACCAATATTATCCAAACTATTCCACAAAATTGAAACAGATGGAGCACTACCGAACTCCTTCTATGAAGCCACAATTACTCTTATACCTAAACCACACAAAGACCCAACAAAGAAAGAGAACTTCCCAGACCAATTTCCCTTATGAACATCGACATAAAAATACTCAACAAAAAATTCTGGCAAACCCGAATCAAGAGCACATCAAAACAATCATCCACCATGATCAAGTAGGCTTCATCCCAGGCATGCAGGGATGGTTTAATATCTGGAAAACCATCAATGTGATCCATTATATAAACAAACTGAAAGAACAAAACCACATGATCATTTCATTAGATGCTGAAAAGCATTTGACAAAATTCAACACCCCTTCATGATAAAAAAAGTCCTGGAAAGAATAGGGAATCCAAGGCCCATACCTAAACATAGTAAAAAGCCATATACAGCAAACCAGTGGCTAACATTAAACTAAATGGAGAGAAACTTGAAACAATCCCACTAAAATCAGGGACTAGACAAGGCTGCCCACTCTCTCCCTACTTATTGAATATAGTTCTTGAAGTTCTAGCCAGACAATCAGACAACAAAAGGAGGTCAGGGGATACAGATCAGCGGAAAAGAAGAGTCAAAATATCACTATTTGCAGATGATATGATAGTATATTTAAAGTGATCCCAAAAGTTTACAAGAGAACTACTAAAGCTGATAAACAACTTCAGCAAAGTGGCTGGGTATAAATTAACTCAAATAAATCAGTAGCCTTCCTCTACACAAAAGAGAAGCAAGCCGAGAAAGAAATTAGGGAAACGACACCCTTCATAATAGACCCAAATAATATAAAGTACCTCGGTGTGACTTTAACCAAGCAAAGTAAAAAGATTTGTACAACAAGAACTTCAAGACTCTGAAGAAAGAAATTGAAGAAGACCTCAGAAGATGGAAAAGATCTCCCATGCTCATGGATTGGCAGGATTAATATAGTAAAATGGCCATTTTGCCAAAGCGATCTACAGATTCAAATGCAATCCCCATCAAAATACCAATCCAATTCTTCAAAGAGTTAGACAGAACAATTTGCAAATTCATCTGGAATAACAAAAAAACCCAGGAATAGCTAAAACTATCCTCAACAATAAAAGGACTTCAGGGGGAATCACTATCCCTGAACTCAAGCAGTATTACAGAGCAATAGTGATAAAAACTGCATGGTATTGGTACAGAGACAGACAGATAGACCAATGGAACAGAATTGAAGACCCAGAAATGAACCCACACACCTATGGTCACTTGATTTTTGACAAAGGAGCCAAATCCATCCAATGGAAAAAAGATAGCATTTTCAGCAAATGGTGCTGGTTCAACTGGAGGTCAACATGTAGAAGAATGCAGATCGATCCATGCTTATCACCCTGTACAAAGCTTAAGTCCAAGTGGATCAAGGACCTCCACATCAAACCAGACACACTCAAACTAATAGAAGAAAAACTAGGAAGCATCTGAACACATGGGCACTGGAAAAAATTTCTGAACAAAACACCAATGGCATACTCTAAGATCAAGAATGGACAAATGGGATCTCATAAAACTACAAAGCTTCTGTAAGGCAAAGGACACTGTGGTTAGGACAAAGCGGCAACCAACAGATTGGGAAAAGATCTTTACCAATCCTACAACAGATAGAGGCCTTATATCCAAAATATGCAAAGAACTCAAGAAGTTAGACTGCAGGGAGACAAATAACCCTATTAAAAAATGGGGTTCAGAGCTAAACAAACAATTCACAGCTGAGGAATGCCAAATGGCTGAGAAACACCTAAAGAAAAGCTCAACATCTTTAGTCATAAGGGAAATGCAAATCCAAACAACCCTGAGATTTCACCTCACACCAGTGAGAATGGCTAAGATCAAAAACTCAGGTGACAGCAAATGCTGGCGAGGATGTGGAGAAAGAGGAACACTCCTCCATTGTTGGTGGGTTGCAGACTGCTACAACCATTCTGGAAATCAGTCTGGAGGTTCCTCAGAAAATTGGACATTGAACTGCCTGAGGATCCAGCTATACCTCTCCTGGGCATATACCCAAAAGATGCCCCAACATATAAAAAAGACACGTGCTCCACTATGTTCATCGCAGCCTTATTTATAATAGCCAGAAGCTGGAAAGAACCCAGATGCCCTTCAACAGAGGAATGGATACAGAAAATGTGGTACATCTACACAATGGAATATTACTCAGCTATCAAAAACAACGACTTTATGAAATTCGTAGGCAAATGGTTGGAACTGGAAAATATCATTCTGAGTGAGCTAACCCAATCACAGAAAGACATACATGGTATGCACTCACTGATAAGTGGCTATTAGCCCAAATGCTTGAATTACCCTAGTGGCCTAGAACAAATGAAACTCAAGACGGATGATCAAAATGTGAAGGCTTCACTCCTTCTTTAAAAGGGGAACAAGAATACCCTTGGCAGGGAAGAGAGAGGCAAAGATTAAAACAGAGACTGAAGGAACACCCATTCAGAGCCTGCCCCACATGGGGCCCATACATATAGAGCCACCCAATTAGACAAGATGGATGAAGCAAAGAAGTGCAGACCGACAGGAGCCGGATGTAGATCGAACCTGAGAGACACAGCCAGAATACAGCAAATACAGAGGCGAATGCCAGCAGCAAACCACTGAACTGAGAACGGGACCCCCGTTGAAGGAATCAGAGAATGAACTGGAAGAGCTTGAGGGGCTTGAGACCCCATATGTACAACAATGCCAAGCAACCAGAGCTTCCAGGGACTAAGCCACTACCCCAAGACTATACATGGACTGACCCTGGACTCTGACCTCATAGGTAGCAATGAATATCCTAGTAAGAGCACCAGTGGAAGGGGAAGCCCTGGGTCCTGCTAAGACTGAACCCCCCAGTGAACTAGACTGTTGGGGGGAGGGGCGGCAATGGGGGAGGTTGGAGGAACACCCATAAGGAAGGGGGAGGGAAGGGGATGTTTGCCAAATGTACATAAGAAATACTCAAGTTAATAAAAAAAAAAAAAAAAAAAAAAAAAAAATTAAAAAAAAAAAATAAAACGGGGGAAAAAAAAAACAAGGAAGGAAAAAAAAAAAAGAGAAAAAAAAAAATTCGGTCCCCAGCTCCGGAAAAAAAAAAAAAAAAAAAAAAAAAAAAAAAAAAAAAATGAGTAACTCATCTTTTTAAAAAATGTTTTAGCCTTCCAAGAGTTAGCCATTTCGAAAGGTTCCATTATACCTCTCATGTAATAGGATAATCTACTCATATTTTATGTAAGTAAGGCACATTTCTAAATAAAAATTATGATATAAAACATATACTAATATTTGTATAAATATTTTTCATAAAGTATTTCCAAAACTTATATTTAAATATGTTTTATGTACTTTAGAATCTGATATCCCATATTTTCAAAAATCAAGAAGATCAGACTAATTGGAGTCAAATTAGATAAAACATTCTAAAACAAATGTGATCATAATCAAATTATGTTATGTGAATTATTAACTCGGGATCTTGTTAAAATAGTTGACAGGAAATATTAGTAATAATTTTATGGGGTTAGTGATATTATGTATAATAGTTTCCACTAAATACATTTTCATATAACCATGAAGGATATATTAACAGTGGAGTGGAAAGCCACCTAACCTGGATTTTCTTCTGGGCCCTTTTGTATACTCCCATACTTTTAGCTCATCTTCATTTTACTTAACCTCCTTTTCTGGATAAAATCCAGTAAGGTGGAAAGTAGGTAGAGATAAACAGGGGAGCAGTACGGTGGAAAGTAGGGAGAGATGAACAGGAGATCACAGAACAGATTATAGTTTTGGTTTTAGTGGAGCAAATAGTAAGTACACACAGCACAAGAGAAATCAAACTCATAATTAAATATGACTTATGGTACAAGTTTTCTAACTTTTACACCTCAAGACTTCATGTATTCTATGTAAGGTTTGACTATTGGTATTTTGATTATTAGAAATAAAATCTAAACAGTGTTTAGCTAATCATTACTTTATTTAGGGTAATAGTTAAACCATTGCATATTACCATAAGTGGTATATTTTATAAATGATGTTTAATGTATCCTAAACAAAATACATTTAATGAAGAGATTAGCATTGTTTTTACCATTTTGTGTATCATTATCTGGTTTATTGGAAGACATCTGGATTCTCATAACAGCTACTTCATGCAATCTGATTCTACCTAACAAGTTATGTGGTGTCTGGAAAATTTGACTGTAAATTGTGAGAGGGTAGAAATTGAAAAAATATTTCGGGGTTATCAGAAAAATAACTTTTGCCTTGAGATCTATGAAACAGGTTTTACAGACGTCTACCAGAATGTTTTCAAGCATGCTTTGACAATTAAAATGAATATAGAAGCAGTAAATGTTGCATAAATAATTCAAGTAAGGAATTACCTGATCACATTATTATTTTAAAAATTGTGCTCATGAGGTAAGGATTAAGTTGAAAAATGGAAGGCTAGATATTCGGAAAACAGTTAAATATGAACGATTTATGTGGAAAGACTGTGAAACAGATCCTTGTGAGGGTTTTTGTTTTTGTTGTTTGTTTGTTTGTTTGTGTGTATGTGTGCCTTTTACCCTCCAGTCACAAGTACATTGTTTTAAAACAAGTAGTGGTTTTCTTCAATGTAGGACTTGAACTCAGGGCCTTATTTATATTATGCAAGTATGTTATCATTGGGCTATTATACATATTTGAGTGTCAATTTTAAACTTTGTGTGAATATGTGTGTAACTGTGGAATATATGCCTATATATGTTTGGGTATACTCCTATGCACACTAAAATCAGAAGAATATGTACAATATCCTTCTTAACACCTTCTCCCTTATTCCTTTGAAACAGAGTCTTTTACTAAACCTGGAACATGAATCAGTAAGCATCAGTGCTTCTCCTGTCTCTGGCTTCTGCTACCCAGATTTTAAGGCATATGTAGATGTATCTTTTATATAGGTCCTGGAGTCCAAATTCAGGTCATCATGCTTGCCCAGCAAAAACTCTTCCCAAATGAGATATTTCCCCAGTCCCCTCAGGTACCCTTTTGATTCATCTCTTTTAACTATAGCTTTTGGCACCAAGTAAAGATTTGTAGAAAGCAAAAGAAAGAACGAGATAAATACCTATTATTGTGGTGCACATAAATGGTGGTTTAATTATGTATTTGATGGTAGTGATAACACAGACAATCAAATAAAAACTGTAGTTATGAAATAGTTTTGTAGAACTGAAAGTAGCATTATCTGCATATCAGAAAGGGACTTTTGAGGAAAGGTGGGAGAAGGGGCAACATCCTGCTTGTATACTATATATCTATAGTGTGTGATTTCAATTCATGAAAAGGAAATAATGTGAAATTTGAAGGGATAGTTTTCTATGTTCATTTGATTATGATGAATTTCTGTTGCCTATTGAAATTTAGCCTTTCTTGGCACTTTAAAGTTATTATAACTGTCTTGTCTAATTAAGCCAAGATCACACTATATTCTAATATTTGTTTTCAATGCTTTAATATTTTAGTGTTTGTTTTTAGTACTCTTGATTTCTTAGTGTTTATTTTTAATGTCTTAGTGTTTTAAATATTTAATAAGAATTCTTAGATGGTTCCTGGCCTATATTTCTGGTTCTATTAGCAAGTGTAGCTTTATTCCAACCAATTGAGATTAATTTGGCTGCAGTCAGTGGATGCTATTTTGTATTCAGATTCACTTTAATATACTCATAGATTCCATCTAAAATGTGAAAACTGCATTACCTTTAAAGTTGTGTGAAGGAATCTTTCATCTAATTATTTATATGCACACATAATAGAAAATATAGAGGGTAGGAGGCAGAGGACTGTGCAGCATTGTTTTCTGGGCATGGCTTTTCTTTTTGCACTCCCAAACTCACAGCAAACATGGTTACCTTAACAAAACCTGCATACATTCAAGCCACCTAGAAATTCAGCAAAGATGTTCTCATGGCCCTTCCCCTTACTAGGAAGCTATTAGGAGCTAATAGTTGCTGAGGGAAAGAGAAACATTCTTTATTGAGATTATGGCCACCTATAAGATTACCATGCTCCAGTTAATGCTGCCTCACCCATGAACATGTAGAAAATACTAACTAGACTTGCCAGAATATTTAAAAGAAAAAGACATGAGTTTTGAAGATAGATATATTGAGAGGGTATATAGAAAAAGTTAGAGGGGGGAAATGGAAGGTACAATTTATCATATTTAAATCAATACATGAATGAAATTCTCAAAATAAAGGAAACATTTTTAAAAGGAAACATACAAAAAATTGCAGGTTGTAGAAACTGATTAAATGTCCTATCACCATCCTGTTACCATATGTTGTTAGGGTTAATGAATACCAGCAAGCAGGGATTTTAATAATTCACAATTCATTACATAGCTATCATGTGATTAGAGGTAAGAAAACATCATGTGAACTAAATTGTAAACTTTTTTTTCAAAAGGAGCTCTTGCTAAGGTTATTTTTTGTTTTTTGTTTTGATATTTCTTTATTTGCATTTCAAATGTTATTCCCTTTCTCATTTTTCTGTCCATAAGTCCCCTATCCCTTCCCCCTCCCCTTCTTCTATAAGGGTGTTGCCCTCCCGATTCCACCCCCTGCTCGCTGACATTCCTTTACACAGGGGGTCCAACCTTGGTAGGACCAAGGGCTTCTCCTTCCTTTGGTGGCAAAGTTTTACTAAAGGAAATCTTTCTTGTTTACTTCTCACCATTCTGTTCAGGCACGCTTCTAATAATGTCAGAATTGCCTGAGTCAATGATAGCCAATGTGCATATTCTGTTGTATTTTCCACAGGCTGTTCCCAATTCATTATTTCCACTGTGGTGATGGACACCAACATGGCATAGTATTCTATTTCAGATTTCCTCAAAGCTGGGCTGTTGGTGGTGAGGATAACTAACTGCGCCTTGCCTTGTCTGTCTGTACCCCAGCACGTGCTTTCCAATTTTCATAACAAATTGTAGCCTAGAGTTGATCAAGTCCAGAGATTTTTTTTTGTCTTCTCTGTGGCAACCATCTTCTTGCCTTAGGTGCAGGACAACCCTCAACCAAGATCAGCAACCAAGATGTCCAGAGAGCGAGAAAGGAAGGAGTTGTGAATATCTTGAAATGAGTTCAAAACGTAACAAAACAATCTGTATTCCTATTTTCAAAAGCGTTCTCCCCAATAGAAAGGAAAATATACTTTAAACCCTAAAAAGGAATTAGTTTTGGTGTCCTTTATTGCTGTAGATTTTTCCATCTGGTTAGAGTTGTTATTTTATCAAGTATTTGTCTATTTAGCATAATGCCTTTATATATTGTTTTCACTGTACTCAACAGGCTTAATTATTGTCCTCTCCCAAGGGGAAGTGAATCATTTTAAAGTTAAAAAGAAAACCATCTGCATAGACAGAAAATAGCAGTCATTTCATTAGAATTACTCTATTCATTTTGGTTTTAATTATGTCAAAATGTATCAATACACATAAAAATAATGATTACCACCTGATATAAAGGAGAAAGTGAGTACCTTAACTCTATTATTTTACTTAAAATAAAAGAAATAATTTTCAGCATTTGATAAATACTGCATATTTTTCTTTCCTGCACAATTTAGTGAGTTACAGATTATGACAATTTATGCAAGTAAATTTTTTGAAAAGTATATTTTTATTGTCTCTTCATAGATTATTGATTATTCATTCAATTAATCTTATAATGAACAGAGGTTTTGGGTTTTCAAGTATACATTAGTATTTTTATAAATTAAATGAACAATAATATCCCTTCTAAGGGTTTATATGGTAATAGGCATAATATAGTTTGCTTGGCATCTAGCCTAGCCAAATCAATGAATTACAAGAAATTGAGAAACCTTGCCTTAAAAATAAGGAGGACAGCCCCAGAATAACATGTTCTCTGGCCTCTATACATAGAACACACACACACACACACACACACACACACACACAGAGGTTTGGAGAAAAATGGGTCTTTAAATTATGGAAAATTGAGGAAACTATTGAGAAATCCTAAAAGACAGTTTAGTTAAGTAGCTAGTAAACAGAAGAGAAAACATTTACCTGGAAATATCTGAAAATCCAAAGAATTTTGTAGGAACAAATCTGATTCTTTTGGAACTTGGAGAGAAACACTTTCATTAGACTGTTCATTTATGTAAAAGAACATAGAAATCACCTGAGACTGATAAATATCTGTTAAATACCCATAAAAGTACCATGCCCTATTATCCAACGTAGAAGTTGAAATGTATAACTGTAAAACTCATTTTCACTTGAACCTTGAGTATTATAAACTAAAGAAGCACCACCTCAAACCCTAAAATGTCCCTGTCCTAATCTCTGGAAAATAAGAATATAGAGATAATTAGAAGAATGTCTGTTGTAAATGTCTGTTGTAATGTTCTTGACAGAAGAATATCCATGGCTTATCAAGACAGACCTGGATGTAATCATTACAAGCCAGCAGCAAAGAAAGTGGGAAAGGCAGAGTCAGAGAAATGTGACCATAAAAAGAATTAATGAATGATAGAATCTGGAAAAGAAAAGTTGTTTTTTTTCTTTTTTTTTCTTTATTTTCACTGAAAATATATTTTTATTTGTTTGTTTCCAAGGCATGCACTTAAACTGGTTTCAAGACAGTGTGTGCAGGCAAACCCTTACCATCTCAATGCCTCAGCGCACACACATTGAGTCCAAGTTTTCTTATATCAAGTTAGTGGGGCTTGAATGCAACCCTGCAACCATGATAAAACAGGCAAGGCTTACACCAGCATATCATCTTCTATACTTTCCACTGTGCTGGAGAAATTTGAGGGTCCAATCTAGAGCTTGAATAAAGACTCCTTACTTTGCAATTGAGTTGGATTCATGGTGGTCTCTGGTTGTCTGTGGAGACCTCGAGATCTGGTCATAACATGCATCATTTACACAAAAGCAAGGCTGTCTCCTACAAGCATGGACTTAGGTGGTGAGGTTATGGACTTGGTCATTCTACATATCTAGAGTCAGGAAAGCTTTTGAGAGGGTCGGGGACTTCCTGTAGCTGTCTATCCCATAGATACTTGAAATGAATATTTTAAATAAGGTATAATCGAAATCCTCAACAACATTGTCGAACTTTGGGGGTTGATTGCTCCAACTAACTGCTGTCATCATTACATTTCCAGTTTTTAGATCCTGAGTCAAAAGCACCAAAATATAAAAACAATATAAACAAACACAAACACATAAAGCCATGTCAATGTTGTCTCAGCTTTTGCTTTTTTTAAGTGTTTGATTTTCTTCACAAGTTAGATTTTGTCAATGCAAGGGTGTAAAAAAACAGTTCAATAACAGTCTGTCTAGAAGCATTTTCAGTGCACAATGGAGGGGCTAGCATCATACTCCTGCTTGCTGATCCACATCTTCTAGAAGGTGGACAGTAACATCCAAATGGAGCCACCAATTCATACAACGTACTTGCAGTAAGGAAGAGTGTTCTTCATGGTGATGAGAAAAAGAGCAGTGAAGTCCTTCTGCATCAAGCCAGTAATGACTGGGTACAGGATAGTGCCAAGAAGAACATTATGTTGGCATAGAGATTTTGTAGATGTCACTGCCCTATTTTATGATGGGCATAAAAAAGTAGCTTCATGGATGTACAAGATATATACACAGGATACAGGGTTGGAAATGTGCCTTGGGGATAGTAAAATTGCTCATTGCCAATAGGGATGACCTGACCATCATGCAACCCATAGCTTTTCTCCAGAGAGGTTGAGGAAGAAGCAGTGTTTATCTCTTTCTCAAAGTCCAGTATAATATAATACAGCTTCTCTTTGAAGTCACTCATGATTTTCTTCTCTGCTGTGATGGTAAAGCTGAAGCCATGTGGTCAGGATACTCATGAGGTTTTCTGTCAGGTACCAGCCATCCAGGGCCAGATGCAGAATAGTATGAGGAAGAGTGCAGACCTCATAGATGGACACAGTGTGGGTGACTCCTTGTCCAGAGTTGATCATAATCCCAGTGGTATGACCAGACGCATACAGAGACAGCATGCCTATGTATGTGGCTTGAGTGCTGAACATGCAACCATGATCTGGGTTATCTTTTCACAGTTGGGTTTGGGGTTCATAGGGGCTCAGTGAGCCATAAAATGTGCTACTACAGGGCCATTTGGGTTCATGGGGACTCAGTGAGCCATACAAAGTATTACAGGGACAAATGTATCTCATTGTAGAAGGCGTAATTTCAGGTCTTCTCCATATTGTCTCACTTGGTGATAATGCCATGTTCAACTGGTACATAAACAGTCATTGTTTAATACAATGTATGCTGATTATGGTTTCTTCTTCTCTAACTCCTGCCAGATCTCACCTTTCCACTGAAATCCAGACTCTGCTCTGTTTCATCAGAAAACAAAAAAGGGATCTAAAAGAACAAAAGTAAATAAATAAAAATAAAAACACAACTGAATAGGACAAAACAAATGAACAGAAAGAAGTAAAAGAGAAAGCATAAGAAACATAAATGCAGAAACATACATAGTTGGACACACAGAAATCACAATAAAGACATAAAATTGGAAACCATAATATGTAAGCAAAAGATCTATAGCAGGGAAAAAGAAAAAAGAAGAAAGGAAGGAAAGAAGGAAGGCAGGTCCAGAGAAAACATTAGGAGTTGATGATGATGATGATGATGACGATGATGATGATGATGATGATGATGATGATGATGGTAAAGGACTGTTATGTTTATTGTATGTTAGCCATCTCCTGCCCACTGAGATTCTTTGGAAAAAAACTGATTCTTTCTCAGCAAGAGGTTAGAGATAGCTTCTAGGATATCCATGGGTGCTTGGGTCTACTTCCTTTCTCAATGCTCGCACACTGCTAGCTTATACATGTTTAGGGTAGATGCATATTACTACAGTCTCTGTGAGGTCATTTATGTGTCAGTTCTGTTGTATCTAGAAAACAGTAATTTAGTGTCTTTCATTGCCACCTGCTCATTTTTAAAATTTTTATTGTTTATTTTATTTATTTGCATTCAAAATTTCCCCTCAGGAAACCCCCTATCCTCTCCCCCTCCCCACTGCTTCTATGAGATTGCTCCACTACCAGCCCAATGCCCACCTATTCCCTCCTTACCACCCTCATATTCAGCTACACTGGGTAATCAAGCCTCCAGAGGATCAAGGTTCGCCCATCCGATTGATGCCAGATGAGGCCATCCTCTGCTACATATCCAGCTGGAGGCATGGGTCCCTCTATGATTACTCTTTGGTTGGTGGTTTAGTTTTTGGGAGCTCTGGGGTTTCTGTTTAGTTTAATGTTGTTCTCCCTATGGAGTTGCAAACCCCTATAGCTACTTCAGTCCTTCCCTGAACTCCTCCATTGGGGACTCTTGCTCAGTCTGATAGTTTGCTCTAAGCATACACTTATGTATTAGTCAGGATCTGGCAGAGCCTCTCAGGAAACAGCTATATCAGGCTCCTTTCAGCAAGCACTTCTTGGCATCAGCAATAATGTCTGAGTTTGGTGTCTGCATATGGAATGGATCCCTGGGTTGGGCAATCTTTGGATGGCCTTTCTTTCAGTCACTGTTCTATTCCTTCTTCCTATATTTCCTTTAGACAAGATCAATTTTGGGTTAATATTTTTGAGATAAGTAGGTGGCCCTATCCTTCAACCTGGATGCTGTCTCTAGAGTTTCTCTCTCCTTTTTGTTAGGTATTTCAGCTAATGTCATCCCCCTTGTGTCCTGGGAGCCTCTTGCTTTCCTGGCAACAGCTCTTATACTCTTTTTGCCTCCTCTTTGGTAGAGTTCTCTGAGCCCTAAGGGCAGGATTTGATGAAGACATTTCATTTAATTCTGAGTGTTCCAATGACTCTCACACTCTGCACTTTGTCCATTTATTGGTCTGAACAAGACAACTAATCTGATGAATGCCAATAAGAGCTGTTTTATTGCTACGTTCCTTTGGTGTAGTGGTTCTTAACTTCCCTAATGCTATGACCCTTTAATACTGCTGCTGCTCATGTTGTGGTGACCTAGCCCCCAGCAATAAAATTATTTGGTTAATACTTCATACTCCAATTTTGCTACTATTGTGAATTGTAATGTAAACCTTATATGAAACTCCAAAGGGGTCTTGGCCCACAGATTTAAAACTAATTCCCTCCCTGAACTAAAGTTTAACTGAACAATAATATCTGGTTTTCTCTAGGGCCATGGCCTATCCAGGCTCAGGTTTTTGTAGAACAATGTAGTGTTGACCATGAGTTATATCTCATGGAATGGGCATTAAATCCAATCTAATAGTGGTTGGTTACTTCCACTTTTGTTCCTCTATTGTACCTGCATGTCTTACAGACACGACACTATTGAAGATCAAAGCATTTGTAGCTGGGTTGGTGCTTTGCTTTCTCCTCTTGTAGCCTTCAGAGTAACTTCCACTACTATCAATATCATTCAATAGGGTTAAAGGCTCCAGATAGCTGGAGTTATATGTCAGTTCTATATTCAGAAATATGGCCTTACCACCAGTTTGTGGAGAATAACCTATAGCAGCTACAATAGTTAGGGTTGTTTCAGAGTTTCCACTTGGCCCCTTCAGGAAAAAAAAAATCTATGAAATGTAGCCTATTCCTAACACAGGAGGATCCATTACATGGAGAAAGACATCTTGTTGTGGCTTTTTCTCCCCAATTATTAGGTGATTTCATTCAAATTTTTGATATATGTATATATTTTAAGATGTACCTACTGTGCTAGGTTTACATATGACCCCTCAAATGGCCCCTAGTTTTATTCATCTCTCCCTCTATTTCATTCTTTATCTCTTCTCCCTCTTTTATATTTGATCCTCACATTCTAGTTTCTGACTTCTCATCCCTTCATAATTATGTGCATAACTTTACATTTCCTTTTCCTAGAAGGTTCCTTCAGTCTGTTACTCTATACCTAACCTCTGTAGTTATGTGGGTTTTAGCTTGCTTATTAAAAAATTAACAACTCACATCTACATATCACCAGCCATATACTATATTTGTCTTTTAGGGTCTGGAATTCTGTAGCTCAACTTAGTTACTGTGTAGGTTCTTCTTTTCCCCCACTCTTCATCACCCCAATTTCACTCCTATCATTAGATACCAGAGAAAGGATAAAGTGGAGAGAAACAGATAGAGATCCTTGAATCTACTTTCTGTCTTCTTGTTTATTCTTTGAACATGACTACTAACAAACTGCAACCCCTACCCCTGAATGACCAACTACCAGCAAACCCCTATTGGGGTTTTAGCATTTCTATACATTCTATAAATTCCCAGATTTCTAAATGTCACACAGTTGCAGAAACTATCTGCAGCTGGCAAATCACATCTTTGTTAGACCATGACACAAACCATAGCACCTTATATCCCCATAACTGGAATTAGAATGAAAACACATTCTTATATTTCTCTCTGTTTTAAAGAACAAAAATTCCAGAATCATCACTATAGGTTATCTCACTCACAATGAATCTTCCTAGATAACTCCATCCATTTACCTGTGAATGTCATGATTTCTTTATTTTTCCACCTATGTAATCATCCATTGTGTAAATATACATTGTCTTTATCATTTCATCTGCAAATGGTCAGTTTTTCTGCTTCCAATTTCTGGCTATTATGAAGAAACCAAAATTCAAAACTTATCACAATAGGTTATCTCACTTACAACGAATCTTTCTAAATAACTCCATCCATTTACATCTGAATGTCATGATTTCTTCTTTTTTCTAGCTAAGAAATCCTCCATTGTGTCAATGTACATTTTCTTTATCATTTCATCTGTGGATGGGCAGTTTGGCTGCTACCAATTTCTAGCTATTATGAATAGAACAGCTATGAATGTGGGTGAACAAGTGTCTGTGTAGAAGAATGTAGGGTACTCCAGGTAATTTCTCAAGAATAATGAGCATATAGTGGTTGTATAAGTTCCCATTTCCTTCATCAATGGATTAGTACTCCCTACCCCACATCCTCCTTAGAGTGGCCTGTCATTTGCTTTATTTATCTTACCTCTTCTGATTGTTGTAAGATAAAATCTCAAAGTAGTTTGGGATTGCATTTCCTTAATGACTAAGGATATTGAATATTTACTTAAGTTCTTATCAGCCATGTGTGTTGGGCCCTGTAAGTTTAATTTTAATATATCTACTTGTTGATCAAAGTCACTAAATCTGTGGTCATTTACTACAGCAGAAATAAGCCAAAACAAGGTTTTTCTATATTTCATAGCATCTGTAATATACTATGTTAACTCAAGATAAGAATCAAAACTTTGTACATTAGTACTCTAAAATTTGATACTGCCATAGTACAGTACATATACCAAATACCAAGTGCCTTACTTTTTGGTTACTGTGACTTTGCAATGTAACTGGACCTAAACTTGATTCAAATTTTGGCCTGGTTTTGGTTTTAAGTTCTTTTCCCTATTTGTGTGTCTGTGCTTCCATACATATTTAGGAACTACATTTTCTTTTCATGTACAAAGCACTGTGCAGATTTGAAAATGAACTCTGCTGAATGTATACATTGCTATGGGTATTTTTTTTTTATTAACTTGAGTATTTCTTATTTACATTTCGAGTGTTATTCCCTTTCCCGGTTTCTGGGCCAACATACGCCCAACCCCTCCCCCTCCCCTTCTTTATGGGTTTTCCCCTCCCCATCCGCCCCCCATTGCTGCCCTCCCCCCAACAATCACATTCACTGGGGGTTCAGTCTTAGCAGGACCCAGAGCTTCCCTTAACACTGGTGATCTTACTAGGATATTCAATGCTACCTATGAGGTCAGAGTCCAGGGTCAGTCCATGTATAGTCTTTAGGTAGTGGCTTAGTCCCTGGAAGCTCTGGTTGCTTGGCATTGTTGTTCATATGGGGTCTCGAGCCCCTTCAAGCTCTTCCAGTTCTTTCTCTGCTTCCTTCAACGGGGGTCCTGTTCTCAGTTCAGTGGTTTGCTGCTGGCATTTGCCTCTGTATTTGCTGTATTCTGGCTGTGTCTCTCAGGAGCGATCTACATCCGGCTCCTGTCTGCCTGCACTTCTTTGCTTCATCCATCTTGTCTAATTGAGTATATGTATGGGCCACATGTGGGGCAGGCTCTGAATGGGTGTTCCTTCTGTCTCTGTTTTAATCTTTGCCTCTCTATTCCCTGCCAAGGGTATTCTTGTTCCCTTTTTAAAGAAGGAGTGAAGCATTCACATTTTGATCATCTGTCTTGAGTTTCATGTGTTCTAGGCATCTAGGGTAATTCAAGCATTTGGGCTAATAGTCACTTATCAATGAGTGCATACCATGTGTGTTTTTCTGTGATTGGGTTACCTCACTCAGGATGATATTTTCCAGTTCCAACCATTTGCCTACGAATTTCATAAAGTCATTGTTTTTTATAGCTGAGTAATATTCCATTGTGTAGATGTACCACATTTTCTGTATCCATTCCTCTGTTGAAGGGCATCTGGGTTATTTCCAGCTTCTGGCTATTATAAATAAGGCTGCTATGAACATAGTGGAGCACGTGTCTTTTTTATATGTTGGGGCATCTTTTGGGTATATGCCCAAGAGAGATATAGCTGGATCCTCAGGTAGTTCAATGTCCAATTTCCTGAGGAACCTCCAGACTGATTTCCAGAATGGTTGTACCAGTCTGCAATCCCACCAACAACGGAGGAGTATTCCTCTTTCTCCACATCCTCGCCAGCATTTGCTGTCCCCTGAGTTTTTGATCTTAGCCATTCTCACTGGTGTGAGGTGAAATCTCAGGGTTGTTTTGATTTGCATTTCCCTTATGACTAAAGATGTTGAACATTTCTTTAGGTGTTTCTCAGCCATTCGGCATTCCTCAGCTGTGAATTCTTTGTTTAGCTCTGAACCCCCTTTTTTAATAGGGTTATTTGTCTCCCTGCGGTCTAACTTCTTGAGTTCTTTGTATATTTTGGATATAAGGCCTCTATCTGTTGTAGGATTTGTAAAGATCTTTTCCCAATCTGTTGGTTGCCGTTTTGTCCTAACCACAGTGTCCTTTGCCTTACAGAAGCTTTGCAGTTTTATGAGATCCCATTTGTCGATTCTTGATCTTAGTTGCTATGGGTATTTAAACAGTATTAATTATTCCATTCTCTGAACATAAGGCATCTTTTCATTGATTCATGTGTTGTTTGTTTCATGAAGCTCTTATTGCTTTCAGTGTCAAACTCTTTACTTTTTTCCCCAAGAACAACATCCTGATGGTCTTCAGTTATGTCTAAAATAACACAGTATCACCAACTATTATTATTCACTTAAATAAAAATCAGAACCATCATGAATACTATCCTAAAACTTTTAAGGTAGATCCCTTAATAAAAGCAAGATGACAAGGAAATCTGCTATTAAATAGTGTCTTTATATATGACAAGGAAACTATACCATGAAATCTCAAAATATACTCATCCAAAGAAGATCTACATATGAGGTCATATTTGTAAATGTCATACTATGTGCAGAAAACAAGGTTTCCTTATAGTCATGTGCTTCCTATTACATTCTTTCTCTTTCCTTTTCTTCAATGCATCCAGAGACTTGCAAAAAGGGGGTGTGACATAGATGTTTCATTTAGGGCTAAGAATTCCACAATCTCTTTTTCTCTACATCTTGACCAGTTGTAGGTCAAGATAACTATCATCTAATAGAAATAATAGTTTTAATGAAGGTTAAGAGAGCTATTATTCTATGGGCATAATGATAAATGATCAATTGTCAGTTTGAAACTATGTTCATTTAGTGGAGTAATAGTAGTGGGTTATCTCGTAGAATATGTTTATAATATTATTGATATTTTTTATTAACCAACATAAACTTATAATACAGGATAGTTATAAGAAATTTTCTTTGAAAATCGGTCATTAGTTATCCTAGGTTTGGAATCATCGACAAGGATTAAATATAAATATGTTTAAGGGAAGTCTTCTGTGGATTGTAAAACTATTCTATTTCATGATTAAACACAGTTAAATGACTTAATATGTTTGTTAATAATAATCAAACCCTGTAAGTGGTTGAATTGCTTTGAATATAAATTATAACCTATAAAGATACATCATCCATGTCTCCAATACCATGTCTTAAAAATCTGTACACTCTTCATTTTCATCTTGCTAAACTTGAAGCATATTATAGTTCTTTATCATCAAAGAGCTTTATATTGTACCTATTTTATACTTTAGTTTTCATTTTACAAATTATTCTTTTAATATCTATTTCAAAAATTTATTTTACCATTTAAACATAAGTAGAAACATTCTTCATATTTTAAAAACTTTACACAACAGAGTTTGAACAAATGTTTACTAAACACCAGGCAGTATTTAAAAATGCTATGGATACAATATTTAGGGAAATACAACATATATCCTGGTATTGGAGCTTAGCAATTAGAAGCATTTGCTTTTGAAGTAGATGGGGGTTGGTTCAAATGGTGGCTTGCATCCATCCATATCGGTTCCAGGTGAACTCTTCTGGCCTCTGTGGTTATCAGGCACACAAGTAGTGTACTAATAGGCACACAGGCAAAACATTCATATACATAAATAAACTAAATTACCTACCAAAAAATTACTTAGGTCCTAATATATTGATGCGGGATAATATACAAATTTAAAATGTAAAGCAGTGAATGTGGATAAGGAACATATGGTGTGAGTTATATTGCAATTTGTTTTGAATTTTTTGTTGATATATATTCACTATACACTGCTAGATTTCATAATTTTATTTCAAGTATATCATGTATTGTGTATTATACCTCCATGCCCTTCCCTTCCCTTTCTTTCTCTTCTGTTCTCCTTCCCAAGTTCTCCAGCTTTTCTTTTGCCACATACACATTATACATATGTACATTTAATATATATATAGCCATATACATATGTATATCATATACATAAACAGTCATAGTTGTATGATTTATTTTTTCATTTATTTATTTAAATTCTAGTATCTACAAATAAGAGAAGAATGCATATTTGAGTACACATTACTGGAAATGACATGATTTCATCCTTCTTTATGAGTGTGTAGGGGAATTTTAATCCAGCAACATGTCTGCTCTGGAAAGGAATCACATAAAAATACCTTATGTACGATCAGGCTAGAATACAAACACATCCTTAATACACAAATCAATGCCTCTGTCTAGAATAGAGATACACTCTTAGTACACATCTTTAATCCCAAACGATGACATCTAAGTGGAGGACAGTTAAGTTAGAGTAGTCAGTTGAGTTCAGGCAAGGCAATGAAATTCAGTGGAATTCAGTCTGACACAGTTCAGCTAAGTACAATTCAGTACAGTTTAGTGTATGCAGTTCCATTGAGTTTTCTTCTGTTCATGCCATCTGTGCAGTTCAGTTCCTGGAGATCAGAGGCAGTTTTTCCAAGCAGAGCAATTCAGTCAGAAGTTGAAAGATGCAAATTTGAATCAGTCAGCTTAGAAAGGAGCTTGGATCTGAATAGTTGAGTGGAACCAGCCAGTCAGAGTTCAGAGAGAGCTAGAAATAGTGAGCTTATTTTGCTGCAAGCCTCTGAAACTATAATTATATCTGGCAAATAAAAGTTACTTTTACATGTGTGCATAATATATATATTTTTTTCCCTCTGTTTGTAAAAATTACCACTGGTTGCATATCTTGAATTGATATGTTGATCTCATTTCTAGTATATACCCAGAAGTATTATTGATATTTCAGATAGTAGTTCTATTTTTAGTTTTTTGGGGGAGGCATCTATATTTATTTTCACAATGGGTGGTATAATTTACCTTCAAATCAGCAGTGTTCAAGGATTCTCTTTCTCTTCAATCTCACAAGACTTGTTGCTATTTATTTTCTTTAGTAGAACCAGTCTAATTTGAGTGGGATAAAATATCAATGTAGATTTTATTTGTATTTACTTATAGTGTAAAAATATTCAATATAGTTCATGTGTTACTTAAGCATTTTTATTTCATGTTTGAGTAATTTCTATACATTCACTGGGTTGTTAGGTTGGGATTCTTTTGAAATTTTGATATATTTTCATAGTAGTCTTATGTCAAATACAGAGAGAGAAAAAATTTTCTCTGACCTTGTAGGCATTCTCTTCCTTTCCTTTTCCTTTACTGTGAGCATAGTATTTTCTTTTTATATTTGTCAGTTCTCACTATTATTTATTAAGGTTATTAATGTCTTGCTTATGTATATACATTTAAACTTTTCTCTAAAAATTCAAATTTCATGTTTTACATTATGGTCCTTGATTAATGTTTAAGCTATTTTTTTTCAGAGTGAGAATTTTAGACATGTTGAGAAATAGACATCTAGTTTCATACTTCTACATCCTGACAAAATGGTATCATAGAGAATTTACTAACTGATATGAATATTAGGGTGTGTAAACAGAGCATGTGTGTATCATTGCACATGTGTGGAAGTCAAGGCCAATTTGTAAGACTCAGCCTCTCCTTTCATCACATGAGATCACAGGAGTAAACTTACGTCATCAGACTTGGCAGCAGTCATCTTCCTTTATAGAACCATCTCACTGGCTCACAAGAAATTTCTTTATTTTTCTATGCAAAGTTGATAAAATTTAAAGTTTTATAAAAGGTTATAGCAACATTTTTGTGTTCTTATTTATTTCTTCTTATTAATATTATTATTGTTATTATTATTATTGTCATTATTATTTTAGACAGGGTTTCCTTGTGTAACCCTTGCTCTCACTTTGTGGACCAGACTGGCCTCAAAAGCAAATACTTCTACCTTTTTCTGCCTTTACCTTTTTTTGTCTTTTATTGGACATATATTTTTTTTTTTTTATATTTCAAATGCTGTTCCCTTTCCCTGTTTCCTGGACATAAGCCCCCATCCCATCTCCCTCGCTTTCTTCTATAAAGGTGTTCCCATCACCATGCACTCCCCTTCTGGTCCCCCCTAAATTCCCCTACACTGGGGGTTCAAACTTTGCAAGATCAAGGGCTTCTCCTTCCATGGGTGCCCAACAAGGCTATCCTCTGCAACATATGCAGCTGGATCCTTGGGTCAGTTCATGTATAGTCTTTGGGTAGTGGTTTAATCCCTAAGAGCTCTGGTTTGTTGGCATTGTTATTCTTATGGGGTTGTAAGCCCCTTCAGCTCTTTCAATCCTTTCTCTAATTCCTCAAATGCTAGTCGCATTCTCAGTTCAATAGTTTGCTGCTAGCATTCACATTTGCATTTGATGTACTCTGGCTGCGTCATTCAGGAGACATCTATATCCAGTGCCTGTCAGCATGCACTTTCTTAGTTGCATCAATCTTATTTAGTTTTGGTGGCTATATATAAATATTTATATGGACCACATGTGGGTCAGGATCTAAATGGCTGCTCCTTCACTCTCTGCTCCACACTTTGCCCCCATCTCACCTCCTATAAATATTTCTGTTACCCTTTTAAGAAGGAGTGAAGCATCCACACTCTGGTCATTCTTTTTCATCTTCATGTGGTCTGTGGATTATATATTGGGTACTTCGATCTTTTGGGCTAATATCTACTTATCAGTGGGTGAATAAATTGTGTGTTTACTGTAGTTGGCTTACCTCACTCAGGATGATATTTTCCAGTTCCATCCATTTGCCTATGAATTTCATGAAGTCATTGTTTTTGAAAGCTGTGTAGTAACCCACTGTGTAGATGTACAAAATTTTCTGTACCCATTCCTCTGTTGAAGAGCATCTGGGTTCTTTCCAGCTTCTGGCTATTATAAGTAGTACTGTTGTGAACATAGTGGAGCATGTGTCTTTGTTATATGTTGGGGCATCTTTTGGGTATATGCCCAAGCGAGGTATAGCTGGGTCCTCAGGAAGTTCAATGTCCAATTTTCTGAGGAACCTCCAGACTGATTTCCAGAGTTATTGTATCAGTTTGCAATCCCACCAACAATGGAGGAGTGTTCCTCTTCTCCACATCCTTGCCAGCATCTGTTGTCACCTGGGCTTTAGATCTTAGCCATTCTGAATAGTGTGATGTGGAATCTCAAAGATGTTTTGATTTGCATTTCCCTGATGACTAAGGATGTTGAACATTTCTTTAGGAAGTTCTCAGCCATTGATATTCCTCAGCTGAGAATTCTTTGTTTAGCTCTGAACCCTATTTTTAATAGCATTATTTGGTTCTCTGGAGTATAACATCTTGAGTTCTTTTTATATGTTGGATATTAGCCCTCTATCAGATATAGGATTGGTAAAGAAGTTTTCCCAATCTGCTGGTTGCCATTTTGTCCTAATAACAGTGTCCTCTGTCTTATAGAAACTTTGTAGTTTAATGAGGTCCCATTTGTCCATTCTTTTTTTTTTTTTCTAGGTCATTTCTCTAACTTTATTATAAGGAGCTGTGACACAGACAAATCCCAACACTGCAGGTCACAAGAACAGAACAGAACAAGAACAACAACAACAACCTTATAACAACAAACAGCGACAATGACAACAACAACATGCCCCAGTAAATGCCTGTCTGTAGCCCACACTGGGAAGTCATTGGGAATAATGCCTTGGGGAGTATTTCACTTAGAACACAGGAAACAACTTGGTTTTTGGAGGAAACAGTAACTCCTCCACTGCAGGAAGTGACATTTTTAGTCTTCTGCATCATCAAAATGTCCTGTTTCAAAGACCATCTTGGAGTAATGTGGTATCAGTGGGGGTGGATGGTGACAACTGGGGTCATATATCATTTCTCCTTGTGGTGCACAGCACACCCAAGGTTTAATCTCTTGGGAAATGCTCCCTTGGATGTCATCAGCATCTTAAAGATTCCCTTGGTCCCCTTTTAGCTCCAAGTCCCAGTCCTTATTAAAAAGACCAGCAGTCTGCTCCACGGGTGGGCAGGCTGGACCTTCTGACAAATCCCAGGCATACAGTTCCCCATCTACTTCCTTCTGCATTGCAAAGTCTTCCTCTTCAGAACTTGGGCCCTCGGCATGGGTAGGAACATCAGTAGGGATGCTCTGAGCTCCAATGGCTAATCAATCCATGGCTAGCTCAGTCTCTGTCTCCCGAACAGAGAGGTCAACTGTGGCAGAGGGGGCCTCCTGCTCACTCAGTTTGCCAGGCCAGACCAGTAGCTGCCTGAGGGTCCATACCCCTCTGCCCACAGCCAGGTGCCTGGGACACTCCGGCACGTGACAGCTGACAGGCTTGTGACAGCTGACAGGCTTCGGGCAACCCATTTGTGGATTCTTTTTTTTTTTTTTTCTTTTTTTTCGGAGCTGGGGACCTAACCCAGGGCCTTGCACTCCCTAGGCAAGTGCTCTACCGCTGAGCTAAATCCCCAACCCCCCATTTGTCGATTCTTGATCTTAAAGCATAAGCCATCAGTGTTTTGTTCAGAAAATTTTCCCTGATACCCACATGATTGAGACTATTCCCCACATTTTCTTCTATTACTTTGAGTGTATCTGGTTTGATTTGGAGGTCCTTGATCCACTTGGACTTGAACTTTGTACAGGCGATGAAAATGT
Organism: Rattus rattus; assembly: GCF_011064425.1. Lineage (NCBI taxonomy): Eukaryota > Metazoa > Chordata > Mammalia > Rodentia > Muridae > Rattus > Rattus rattus. Next base: position 48,502,960 of record NC_046172.1, read on the forward strand.
ATCGATTGCATTCTTCTATGCTGACCTCCAGTTGAACCAGCACCATTTTTTGAAACTGATACCCTTTTTCCATTTTTTGGTTTTAGCCCCTTTGTCAAAGATCAAGTGAACATAGGTATGTGGGTTCATTTCTGGTTCATCAATTCTATTCCACTGATCTACCTGCTTGTCTCTATACCAATACCATACTTTTTTTTTTTTTTTATCACTCTTACTGTATAATACTCCTTGAGATCAGGCATGGTGATTCCCCCAGAAATTCTTTTACTGTATAGAATAGGTTTTGCTCTCCTGGGTTTTTTGTTATTCAAAATGAATTTGCAAATTGCTCTTTCTAACTCTATGAAGAATTCAGTTGGGATTTTGAGGGGGATTTCATTGAATCTGTAGATTGCTTTTGGTAAAATGGGCATTTTTCCTATGTTGATCCTGCCAATCCATGAGCATTTGAGGTCTTTCCATCTTCTGAGATCTTCAATTTCTTTCTTCAGAGACATGAAGTTCTTATCATACAGATCTTTCAGTTGCTTGGTTAGAGTCACAATGAGGTATTTTGTATTATTTGGGACTATTGTGAAGGGTGTCACTTCCATAAATTCTTTCTCAGCCTGTTTATCCTTTGAGTAGAGGAAGGCTACTGATTTGTTTGAATTAATTTTATACCCAACAACTTTGCTGAGTTGTTTTTCAGGCTTAATAGTTCTCATGTGGAACTTTTGGGGTGACTTAAGTATACCATCATATCATCTGCAAATTGTGAGATTTTGACCTCTTCCTTTCCAATATGTATCCCTTTGACCTCCTTTCATTTTCTAATTGCTCTGGCTAGGAGATTGATTACTATATTAAGTAAGTATGGAGAAAGTGGGCAGCCTTGTCTAGTCCCTGATTTTAGTGGGATTGCTTCATGTTTCTCTCCATTTACTTTATGTTAGGTACTCTTTTGCTGTACATTGCTTTTACTATGTTTATATGGACGCTAATTTCCTTTTTTCCAGCTTTTTTCAAAGTACAATTTTTGTCCGTCTTTTACTCTAGTTTATCATGGTTTTTTCTTTGAATTTTGTTTTATATAGTGTATTACTTGATGGATTTCGTAGAACCATCCCTTTTTGGGAGCCTTTGATCATGATGGATCATTTTAATTGTTCTTGGATCACGGTTTGCAAGGTTTTTTTTTTTGGTATTTTAGCATCAGTTTCATAAGGGAATTATTTAATTTCATTTTCTTTGTTAGGTCTTTGTGTTTCTTTGATAAAATGGTGGCTTCATAAAAAGATTTGGTATTGCTCCATCTGTTTCTCAATTTTGTTGAATAATTTGGACAGTATTGGTATGAGTTCTTCTATGAAGGCCTGGCAGAATTCTGCACTAAACACATCTGGTCCTGGGCTCTTTTTGGTTGGGAGACTTTTAATAACTGTTTCTATTTCTTTAGGAGTTATGGCGTAGTTTAGATGGTTTATCTGTGCCTGATTTAACATTGGTATCTGGTATTTGTCTAGAAAATTGTCAATTTCCTCCAGATTTTCCAGTTTTGTTGAATATAGTAGGCTTTTGTAGTAGGATCTGATGATTTTTTTTTAATTTCCTCAAATTCTATTATTTATGTCTCCCTTTTCATTTTCTGATTTTTGTTAATTTGGATACACTCTCTCTGTGACCTCTAGTTAATCTGTGGGTTTATCTATCTTGATTTCTCAAGAACCAGCTCCTTTTTGTTGATTCTTTGAATAGTCCTTTTTATTTCTATTTGGTTCATTTGATACCTACCTTCTACTCCTCTTGTGTGTAATTGCTTCTTTTTGTTCTAGAGCTTTTAGGTGTGGTGTCATGCTGCTAATGTATGCTCTCTCCAGTTTCTTTTTGGAGACACTCAGAGCTATGAGTTTTCCTTTTAGCATTCTTATTGTGTCCCATAACTTTGGGTATGTTGTATATTCATTTTCATTAAATTCTAAAAAGTCTTTAATTTCTTTATTTCTTTCTTGTGTAAATTTGCTTTTGTCATGAGATACCTTGTTTTCTTTATCTATGTTAATTGAGAGCTTTGCTGGATATAGTAGCCTGGGCTGTCTTTTGTGTTCTCTTAGGGTCTGTATGACATCTTCCCAGGATATTCTGGCTTTCATAGATTCTGGTGAGATATCAGGTGTAGTTCTTACAGGTCTGCTGTTATATATTACTTGACCTTTTTCCTTTACTGCTTTTAATAGTCTTTCTTTGTTTTTTGCATTTGATATTTTCACTATTATGTGACAGGAGGAATTTCTCTTCTGGTCCAAACTATTTGGAATTCTGTAGGCTTCTTCTATGTTTATAGGCATCTCTTTCTTTAGGTTAGGGAAGTTTTCTTCTTTAATTTTGTTGAGGACATTTACTGGTCCTTTAAGTTGGGAGTCTTTACTCTATTCTATACCTATTATCCTTAGGTTTGATCATCTCATTCTGTCCTGGATTTCCTAGATGTTTTGGGCCAGGACTTTTTTGCCTTTTACATTACATTTGATGGTTGTGTTGATGTTTTCTATGGTATCTTCTACCCCTGAGATTCTCTCTTCTATCTCTTATATTCTGTTGGTGATGCTTGCATCTATGTCTCCTGATCTCTTCCCTATGTTTTCTGTCTCCAGGGTTGTCTCCCTTTGTTCTTTCTTCATTGTTTCTATTTCCATTTTTAAATCCTGGATGGTTTTGTTCAATTCCTTCACCCATTTGGTTGTGTTTTCCTTTAATTCTTTAAGGTATTTTTGTGTTTCCTCTTTAAAGACTTCTACTTGTTTAATTGTGTTGCCCTGTATTTCTTTAAGAGAGTTATTTATCTCCTTCTTAACATCCTCCATCATCATCATCATCATCATATCATCATCATTATATGTGATTTTAAATCTAAATCTTACTTTTTCAGTGTGTTTGGATATCTAGTATTTGCTTTGGTGGAAGAACTGGGCTGTGATGATGCCAAGTAATCTTAGTTTCTGTTGCTTAGGTTCCTGCACTTGCCTCTTGCCATTATGTTGTCTCTTGGCTTAGCTTGTCTTCCTGTCTCTGACAGTGGCTTGATCCTCCTGTAGTCCTATGGGTCAGCACTCCTGTAGACCTGTTTCTTTTTTTTCAGCCATATCTGGGAACAGAAAGCTCTGCTCTCGGATGTTTAGGAGCTCTTTGCAACTGGCTTTCTCAGCTCTTGCTGTAGACAGAAATCCGAAGGGTCCAGCTCCTGACTGCTCCTGGTTTCCTGTACTGAGAGGGCACAGATGGCATGAGGTGATTTCCTCTTGGGTCAGGAATGTGGGCAGAAGTAGTTGTCTCCTTTGAATTCTCAGGATTGTCCGCACATCTGGGATCTCAGCTTGCTCCCCAACAGTGTTTGTGTGCAGGTAGCTGTGGGATTGGTTTGGTTTAGTCCTGCCTTTACCTTCTGAGTGCAAGGAATAAAAAGCATGCAGCACCACCACCAGGATTATTTAAGTTTTCTTAAAATATATGAAATAATGCATATATCATGACACATACTAGATACCTAATTCATGTCAGGTAGGGTAATGTAAAGAGACTACATACCCTGTGGATTAATCATATAGCTATGAATTAGTCTAAAGAAAGAATTTTTCAGACACAGCCAGAAGAGGGCATCAGATCCCATTACAGATGGTTGTGAGCCACCATGTGGTTGCTGGGATTTGAACTCAGGACCTCTGGAAGAGCAGTCAGTGCTCTTAACCACTGAGCCATCTCCCCAGCCTGAAGAAAGAATTTTTAAACATGTCTTCCAAATCTCAATTAGGAGTAAAAGGTCATGAGAATATATGAAAATGAATATTTTGATGTTCCAGAGAAATTGTCTTATGGAACAGATAGATTCCCCATAGAACATAGAAAAATGAATTATGGAACCTGGTTGTTGTCTTTATTGGAATATATTACCAATCTGGTGTCATGTTGAAGACTCTATGTAATCAAGGTATGTAAATATAAGATACATAATAAAATATATTAATATAATGTGAACTAATTCTGTTTGCTATTTTTATAGTTGGACAGATAGAAAGAACATTATATTTCAGATATTTTATTCTTAAAACAGGTTCTGTTTTTTATTTACTTATATATATTCATTTCACAAATAAATTTACATGTAAAATATTAGCAAGTGATTACTGTTTCTTAGTTCATTGTTTAGTATTTCTTTGAAAAATTTATATTTTAAATTCAAATACACTGTAGTTCTTTAATAATAGCTTTAAATTAGAAGTTATTCCAGTGTAAATCTAACATTATTCTCTGTCTTCAGTTGCCTTCTAAAATTCAATATATGCACTTTATCTGTGCAGTTTGTGATCATACATCTGATCTGTTAGAACAATCTAGCCCATTATAAAATATAAATTTTGAAAAGTAGTTAAATATATTGTGGGTACAATACTACTTCACATGCCAGTGAAGATCACATTCTAATCATTACAGATGAATCTGTACTTACAGTAAAACAAGTTTCTAACTCCAGCTAAGGTTAACTCTCAAAGGAGTAGCTGGTCTGAGACTCTATCATAAAACTCAAATAGGTTTTGAAGTAGTTTTGAAGGGTAATGCATACCTTAAACTGTTCCCATGTCCTTTGTAAATGAGATTAGTACTTGATTGTGTTTTCTTCCATATTACTAAATTAACTGTCATTGGGAATGAATCTTACCAAGCTGCAGAAGATTGAACTCAGGATTTTGACTTGACAGCTGGAATTCACACTTGTAGACAGAAACTTTTGTCCAGCAGTTACCATTTGCCACAACTAATTTTATTTAAATTCTCAACTAAAAATAAATTTATAAATATATCATTGCAAGTGTGGATCAGAATGCAATATTTGATATAAAATATGTAATGTATTACTATTTTCTTTCCCTTAATAGTTACTTGGAAGTACATGTTTAAATGAAGAAATTACTGTTAATTTTTCTCAAAAATCAGGATAACATGCTTAGAGTAAAGTCGTTTACCTCTTATTCTATTTATTTATTTGTTTATCTATTTATAATATTTGTGTTAATTTCATGTGAATTTGGTTGCCTTTGAGTGTAGGTTTGTGTGCCATGTTCCTGCTGGTGCCTGTCAAGATATACAAAGACATGGGATCACAGGAGCTGGAGTTACAGATAGTTGTGAGTCACCATACTGGTGTTGAAAGCCAAACTCTGGTCCTATGCAAGAGTAGTAAGAAGTCTTAACTACTGAGCAGCCCCGTTTTATTTCAATGTCATTTTAAAGTATATGTCGATGGATTTTTAAAAATACCTAGAAGAAGAAAGTAGGTACACTACATTTAATTAAAGTAGTTTACCATAGTTTTCAATGTTAGGGAAAGTAAGCAATGGTATTTACCCTAAAAACATCCTTAGAATTATTACTTAAATTCTTGTATTATATTTGAAAAATACCTCATGGTTTTGTGCCAAATTCATCCAAAAACCCTTTCTTTTACTGTAGATTACTATAGCATAAAAAATGAACAGATAATTTTAAATTATTAGTTAAATATTAGTTTAAAATATTAGTTAAATAATATAAGTTTCAAACATGGAAACAAGGGACATAATGTCATACTTTGTAACATTATCTTTGTGAATATATGTAGGTCATTTAAAAACACATCAGGTATATTTTTGTTACCTTCCCTTCCCTTCCACTACACTCAACAATGTATTGATGAAAATTTATATTATACATTTTATATAGTACATGTAAACTCAAATATATGTTCACTGAAATTAACTTATTTTAGTAAAAATGTTAATGTATATAATATGATGTCTTGCCTTTTTTAAAAAGTGTTACAGGAAACAATTTTTCTTGGCACAGAAAAGGCCACATTTTACTTATAAATGCATAGCATTCCACTGTATAAACATAGCCTGAGTTAATCAAATTCCTCTTGACCTTCACTTACTTTGGTTTTGATTGTCTATTATGATATTGCTCTGATGAGTAGTACACCAGTTCATATTTCATTCAGAATGCCTGTACATTTCTAGCAAGGCAGGAAAATAGGATCAAAAGGCAACTGCACATGTATGAAGGCATATAAAGTCATCTTTTCCTTCATTAAAATTGCATCATGGTTTACTAGCAATGTGTAAAAATGTCTGGTTTTATTTGTAATACCTTAATATCCTCATTAGATTTTTATCAAGTTGATAAAAATAGAGTTGTCTTGAAAGAAGAAACCTCAATTAAGAATATGACCCCATAAAATTGGCCAGTGAGAAAGCCTATGGATAATTTTAAAAAATTAATGAGTGATACTAGAGGGCTCAGCTCCCTGTTATCAGTGCCAATTCTGAGCAGGTGGTTCTAGGTTGTGTAAGAAAGCAGGCCTAGCAAGCCAGGAAGTAAGCAAGCCTGTGTGTATGAATTGCTTCATGTTCTCTGCTTGAATTTCTGCCCCCAGGATCTGGTGTTGGCTTTCCTCAATTGAGTGAGACCTGGAGTGTGTAAGGCAAATCCATTCTGCTCCAAGTTGCTTTTACCCATGTCATGGTGTGTTTTATATAAGTAATAGAACCATAAAAGAATTACCAGTTACATTTTCTTAAAATCTTTGTTTTGTGAATATGAAAAATGAATCTTGTACTGGCTAGTAATATTATGTCAACTTGATATAGGCTAGACATAACTGAGAAAAGGGAGACTAAACAAAATTGACTGTGTAAGATCGGGCCTTGAGGCATTTTCTTAAGTAATAATCAATGTGGGGAGACACAGCCCATTCTGTGTGATGCCATCCCTAGGCTGTTAGTTTTGGGTTCTATAAGAAAGAAGACTGAGCTAGCCAGGAGGAGCAAGCCAGTAAGCAGCACCCCTCCATGACCTCTGCATCAGCCGCTGCTTCCAGGTCCTGCCATGTTGGGGCTCCTGCCCTGACTTTCTTCACTAATCAGCAGCAATATGGAAATGTAAGCCAAGTAAATCCCTTTCTCCCTAACTTGCTTTTGGTCACAGTGTTTCTTCACATCAATAGTAACCTTAACTAAGACATATATGTAGATTATTTATTTATGCTTTTTATTACATTTCTTCTTTAACAATGTCATATATGTATATAGTACATTCTGATTATTCTTACTGCTCTTATTTCCTTCCTACTTCCATCCTACACATTTTTACTATAAATTTAAAGTGGACCAGCCCTCATTAAAATTATAAGTAAAATATCTGAAAATATTTTCTTATATTATTTATTCATTCAGTCTCAGGAGCTGAACCCAGAGATTTAAGTATACTAGACAAATAGTCAACCAATTATTTATATATATATATATATGTATATATATATATCTTATATTTTATTTTTATTATAATAATTTAACTGACACAGAAAAAGTGAACATATTAATGGGGTACCATGAGTTGTCCCACATGCAATATTGATATCTATATCAGGATAAACATAACTACCTGCATAAACATTTTACTTGTTCAAAGTGAAAACTTTCAAAATATTTTGTTTCAGGTTTTTGTAATATATAGTATATTAATCCAGAGTATTTCCATACTACTGTGCAGCAGCATACCAAAATGACTTTCTATTGCTGTCAGTTAGTACCCAGTCATTGCTCTTTCACCCCTTCCTACCTCAATTCTCTACCTAGCATCTGGTAGCAATGATTCTAGTATTAACTTCTAATGTCTTTTCATTCATCAAAAATAATGCACTAAACTATAAAGTTATTTCATTAGCTTTCATGCAAACTTTTGACTTTGCTTGTGATTCGATTTGGTTAAAAAATTATAATCATCCATCGGTCTTCTCTTTGAGGCTTCTCAACTTTGAATTTTTGTTGGAAAATACTACTGACTAACAACTAAATAAACTCACTCAGGTTTACTTCTGAGCATCATTAATGTTGTTCTTTTAAAAGATTAAACTAGCTTTTGGGGAGATGACTCAGCAGCTAAACGTATGCTTCTCTTGTAGATGATTTGGGTGTGTTTCCCAGAATACACATTGTAGCTCACAAACATCTGTAACTCCGTTTCAGGGGGAACCTGACACCATCTTCTACACTCTGTGAACACCAGACATACAGATGGACAAAACATTCATAGCCGTTAAAACATAGTTTAAAACGCTTGAATTTATCCTGATATATATTGTGATGAATCAAAAAAAAATATCTTTTCCTCCCTCTAAGTAACTTGCAACTATCCAAACAACTAATTTTTAAAAGGACTTTAAACAAAAATGATAGTAAATATGGGACAGCCTAAGAGGCAAAGGGATGAGGAAGAAGGATTAAGAGTATGAAACCAGTACTGACTAAGTACAGTGGGACCCTTTCTCTCTCTCTCTCTCTCTCTCTCTCTCTCTCTCTCTCTCTCTCTCTCTCTCTCTCTCTCTCTCTCTCTCTCTTTTTACTATTATTCTTCAATCTATTTTTTAACAGTACAATCATTATCCTACCCCTGGTCTGCCCTCGGACTGTTCCTCATTCCATACCTGCTCTCTGTTTTCTAAGATAATGGCTCCACCACCCACATCCACCCCAACACACCTCCCCATTCCCTCGGGCCTCAAATCTCTCTAGGGTTCAGCACATCTTCTCTCATTGAGTCAAGACCTGGCAGTTCTCTGCTGTATATGTGTTGGGCCTCATATCAGGTAGTATATGCTGCCTGGTTGGTGGTTCAGTGTCTGAGAGATCTCGGGAATCTGGGTCATTTTAGACTACTGGGAAATTAGACAAAGTGCTCTACAGTGGAGAGAGAGAACTTGTAGAGTCTACCTCCAGTAGAAAGACAGGGCATCAAGTAGAGGGATAAGGTTGCCATCCCACCTCAAAAATGCTGAGGTTGCCCTCAGCTTTTTCCAGCTTTTTCCTATTCGATCACAGGGATCCAAGGCTTCTGTTCATTGGTTGGGTATAAGTATCTGCATCTGACTCTTTCAGCTGTTTTTTGGGCCTTTCAGAGGGCAGCCATGCTAGGCTCCTGTCTGTAAGCACACCAGAGATTCAGGAATAGTTTCAGGCCTTGGAGCCTCCCCTTGAGCTGGATCCCAATTTGGGCCTGTCCCTGGACCTCCTTTCTCTCAGGCTCTTCTCCATTTTTGTCCCTGAATCTTTTTCAGATAGTAACAATTCTGGGTCAGCATTTTTGAGGTGGGATGGCAACCTTATCCCTCTACTTGATGCCCTGTCTTTCTACTGGAGGTAGACTCTACAAGTTCCTTCTCTCCACTGTAGAGCACTTTGTCTAATGTCCCTTCATTTGAGTCCTGAGAGTCTCTCACTTCCCAGGCCTCTAGTACTTTCTGGAGGGTTTGTTACCTCCCACCCACAGAAGCTGCATATTTGCATTCATTCTTCCTGGCTTCTGGGAGTCTCTCCTTGCCTCCCACCCCCATACCTGGTCATGTTCCCCCTTTTCCTCTCCCCACTTCCCTCTCCCACTCAGGTTCCTTCTTCCCCCTATCTCCCATGACTATTTTCTTCCCCCTTCTAAGTGTGATTGAAGCATCCTCACTTGTGCCTTCCTGCTTATTAAACTTCCTACAGTCTGTGGGGTGTGTCCTAAGTAATTTGTAATTTTTGGCTAGTATCCACTTATTAGTAAATACATACCATGCATGTCCTTTTGGGTCTGGGTTAACTCACTCAGAGTGATATTTTCTAGTTCCATCTATTTGCCTGCAAACTTCATGATGTTCTCATTTTTAATAGTTGAATAGGATTCCAATGTGTAAGTGAACCATATTTTCTGTATCCATTCTTTTGCTGAGGGACATCTAGCTTGTTTGGAACTTCTGGCTATTACAAATAATGCTGCTAAGAACGTAATAGAGCACGTGTCCTTGTGGTGTGGTGGGATATCTTTTGGATATATGCTCAGGAGTGGTATAGCTGAATCCTCAGATAGTATTATGTCTAATTTTTTGAGAAACCTGCAGATTGTTTTCTAGTGTTTGTACCAGTTTACAATCCCACCAGCAATGGAGGAGTGTTCCTTTTATTCCCCATCCTCATCAGTTTTTAATTTGTATGCTTGTTTATGAGCATGTGTGCCATGTATCTAGAGGTGCTTGTGGAAGATGATGTCAGACTCTCCAGAGGTAGAGTTATACACCATTCTGAATTACCTGAAAGAGGTACTGAGAACTAAACTTAGGTCCTCTGGAAGACTAAATAACACTCAGTCATGAAGCCATTTCTCTATGCCCTTAAATACTACTTTTATCATATACCATTAATTCTAAATTGTATGTGATGTTCTATGTCTTAAGCTTATTTTATTAAAAATATATTTTTCATACAATATATTCTTATTACTATTTCCCCTCCACCAAGTCCTCCCAGATGCTCTCTACTTCCCTACACACCCTAATCCAAACCACGGAAGCTTCATTATTAAACAAGCACACATCTAAAGAAAAATAATGAAGTAAGATGAAATTAAAGCAAACTACAAGACAAAACAAGCATATAAACAAAAAGTCAAAGGGAAAAACAACACAAGAAACACATAAAGATACAAAGACACACACGTTAGCACACACAAAAATTCCATAAAAACACAAAACCAGAATAAATGATATATAAGGAAAACACCTGTAAGGTTAAAAAACAATGCCCAGGCCAAGGATTATGATACAAGAAAAGGTCAAAAATACTGTGATTTGGCTTTGTATTGGCCATCTACTGCTGTGCATAGGGACTGCCCTTTGTGGTTTAGTGAGCCTCTGTTAAAGAAAATAATATTTTCCTTTGTATAATATTTATTAATTAGAGACAGCTACTGAGTTCAGGATTGGGGTTTATGTCCACTTCCCTCTCTCAGCGCTGGGAATATGAACTCCTCTGTGTTTCAGCCTCTGTTATATCTAGGACTTATTTCCTTAGTGTCCTCCATCCTCAGTGGCTTTTATCACCTCTCCTCTGCAAGAGAGTTATGACTGCTGAGGTATTTGATGGAGACCTCTCATTTAGGACGAGTGTTCCAAGGTCTCTAACTCTTTGCACATTGTCCAGTTGTGGATTCTATATTTATTCCCATATATTGCATGTAGAAAGTTTCTCCGATGATGTCTGAGTAGAACACTGAATTGTAAATATAGCAGAATGCCATTATGAATCTTTATTGCTACATTCCTTTAGTATAACAGTATGTTTGCTTTATTTATTAAATAAAATATCTATATAGATATGTCTTTATATGTATGTCTGTGTTTGTATGTATGTATATGAGTGTAGGCCAGAAAGGAGCATTAGATTCATCCTGAAATTGGAGTTGCAGGTAGCTGTAAGCTGCCAGACTTGGGTGTTGGGAACTGAACTAAGGTCATCTGGAAGATCAACAAATGTTCTTAACCACTTGGTTATCTCTTTATTCCTAGATTATTAGTGTTGTTTTTTAATTCATAAATTTTTCACACACTATATGTTGATCATATACTTTCATTCCCAGAATTCCATCCAGATCCTCTCCACCCACTAACCAACCAATTTCATATTTGCTCTCTCTTAAAAAATATGAAAATAAAATCTTAATTAGAGAAAAAAATGCCAAACAAAGAATAAGGTGTTATTAACAAGGGGAAAGATACTATTTGTCAGCACATCTTTCCAATTATTTAGAAAAAAATAACTACTTCAAATTTCTCTTTTTGAAATTTTTTCCACAGATTTTACTTTTCTTGAAAATTATCCATTTGTTTTTCTGTGATTAAATTAGTTTTAGTTTTATTTAAATTTCTATACTTAAAAAGTATGTTGACTATACTTATGTGTACACATTAAATGCTTAGATTTCTATTTATTTCTAAACTTAAGAGTTAAAACATTTTCATTATGTGCTTTATCATTAAGCTCATTTATTCATATTATATAGTTAGACTTTTTTTTCCTTTAAACAGCAGGTATCAGTACCTACCGCTTAAAGATAAAAAAAAATTAGCTGGCTTTTAATTTCTCCTTTTTTTATGTCCTCACACATCACACACAAACACTCACCACACACACAAACACAACCACACACACAAACACAAACATACACACAAACACACATATAGTTTAAAAATTAACTGTAGACCTAAATGTAGCATAATATTGTAAAATTTAAGAAAATAGGATAAAAATCATTGTCATGTTCGACATGATAAAGTTTCTGAAACAGTATAAAAAAAACCTGAACTATTGCAAAAAGAACAAACTACACTCCTATTCTTTGATAAACCTGGCTTAAATTGAAATAGCCAGGCATAAAATTGGTAGAAATCATTGTCAAATCATATGATTATTATTTAGGAAACATACTATTAAGAAAACAGCTTAAATAAACAGAAAATTTGAACGTTATTCAAGTATCTATTTCATTTATATATTTTATATTTAGCATGTGTTTTCTTTAAAATAAAACTTTGTGTGGCAAGATGTTACCTGAAATTGTGCTCAAAACTGGTATCCATAAGAGTGATTCAAGTTAAAATAGAACTACAAGGAAGAAGTAATGTAAGAAATAGAGAATAAGAGTGGGAGAGGATACCTGACAAATGCTGTCCTTTTGGACATAGCATGGCTCTTGAAAACATGAACTTAAAAACATCTATGGCTGCCTGCAAAAGACCTTTACAACTTCATGCTTATTGACATTCTAGGATTGGCTCCAGGGCCATCCTCCTCCAACAGAGAAACTCTTGGCAGTTGATAGCTGCTGGGAGAAGGGTAATCACTTTTCTTGAGGTGTGTGACCCAAATGTATGGTCCCACATGTCCATGTGCATATATGCTGTACTAATCATACTCAGTGCATTATATATATATATATATATACATATATATATATATGTGTGTGTGTATGTGTGTATGTATGTATGTATGTATATATGCAGTCAGACAAATATATTTTAAAAGGAAGACATTAGTTTTGAGGAACATGTATGTGAGTGGTTCTAGTGGGGAGTTGGAGGGGTTAGTGTGGGGCATGTATGATTAAGATATATTTTATACATGTATTAAATTTCAAAAGAATAAAATACTGGTAAAAACAAGCATCAACTCAAAAAATATTTTAATTTGAATATAAGCACCTACATTTCCTGAAGTTGCTTATACCCGAATACAGTACTAAATAGGCACTTATGACTCAGAATTCCTACTCTCAACTATTTACTTAAATAATTTTTAAGTCCATAGACATTGCATTAATGAAAATTATCCATATAAACAAACGCAATTTATGCACCTATTCTGTGTGAGTTGTGTTTGCATTTATATACAAATATAAACTAGACATTAACTCATGAGATTACTGAGACCAAGAAATACCAAGATCTGTAAATGGTAAGCCAGTGGTATAGAGAAACCATAATAGTTTCAAATTTAATACAATGTCTTCAAGACTAGGAAATCTAATAGTTTAATACTTTTCTCATGGAAAGCCAGAAGTTTGAAATAATAGCAGGTTCTTCAGTCCTAGACCGAATTCCAGAGAAGGCCTATTTCAAACAGTAAGACAACCAGAGTACGCTCTCATTCACAGGAGGATATTTTTATGTGGGCCTTTAAATAATTGAATGATTGCTGCCTACATTATTCAGGGCAGCATCTTTATTTAGCCTACCTGTTCAGTTGATAATCTGAACATCTTCAGACATACTGACCAGTATATGGGTGTATTATCAATTATTGAAACTTTTTAAAAGTAGCATTAAAATAGAAGAACAAATCAAGCATGTGGTGAGTAAAGGAAGAGATGGTCTGGCCATATAGTTGACCATTGTTTGATAGTAATTAAAAAAGAATGCAGCATTAATAATATATAATAGCATGTGCAAATCTAAAAAAATATGCTAAAGGTGAAATATGAGGTGACACACAAAACAATGCATAGTATGTGATTTCATTCACAAAAAATTCTGGAGAATACTAATGTCTCATGACAGAAAGTGGTTGCCTGTGTGAAAAAAAAAGATAACAATACCTAGGGAATATTGGGGATTTATTTAAGAGACATGTCATGTTGGTGGGGATGCATACGAACACACATAATTCTCCAAACATACAACACCATATACTTAATGTTTTTAGGATATGTTAGTAATTCTTAAAAGGTGTCAAACATGATGTTAGCATGTTACTTCTGTTACTAAATAGATGTTTGCTATCATAGAAAAGAGATAAATTGTGGCATTTCAATTGAAAGTGATTGAATTGAAAATGTGATTATAAACCAAATATGGTCAGGATATTATACTTATAATTATTTAACAATATATGCATTTATTGTATTTTGTGTGTGTGTGTGTATGTGTGTGTGTGTGTGCGAATGCACGCGCCTGTGCAAGCACACACCCACATACCCTAGCAGCCATGGAGAAGTCAATGGACAAGGTTTAGCAGTCTGTTCCCACCTTTGTTATTTTTTTGAGACACAGTCTCTTGTTATTTCTGTATTGTTGGTCACTTCAAGCTAAGTAGTCTAGAAGTTTTGAGATAGCTCTTCTGTTTCGAAACTTCCATCTTGCAGCAGGAGGAATAAAATTGCACATATATTCCATCCTACCCGCTTTCTACATGGTTTCCAGGGATGAAACTTAGGCTGCAAGCATTAAGTGGCAGAACCTTTTACCTGCTAAACCATGTCACTGGCCTCTAAATCAAGTAAGAGCATAAATATTTTTAAAAGATGCTTTAAGACAGTGAAAATACTTTTTTTTAAATTTCATTTAAATTATTTGAGTAATAAATACAGTCCTAATCAGAGTAGAATAGTTCACTATCATCAGTTCAATAACCTCCTAAAATACAACTGGTCTTTTTCTATTTTTGAAAACTGAATGACACTGACAAAAGATGATAAGACTTCAAAAATCAATAATATAGCATATAGGTATGGAACACTCTCTAAACTGTGAACAGTTTATTAAATATGAGGATGACCGAAACATAAGGAAATGTATGGTTGGCTTTTTTCTGGTCATTGCTGTCTCACTTTCCAACAAGATTTCTTTTTGTGTGTTTGAAAATAAATTTCAAAAACCTTTATTAGCTACATCATTATTTCATAGTTAACCATTCTGTTAGATTATCCCTGTGTCTAAATCATTCTCTGTTAATGACTTTGTCACTGGATTCATACTAAAGCTTTTAGCCACTAAGAAATCACAGGACTTTTAGGAAATCGCTGCTGCCATGCATTAGTTGGTACTAATGGCACTCACCTATTCCAATAGCAATTAGAGATTTCCCCACCAATTTCTACAGTAACATTAAAGACATAGTGGACCTCTCTAATAGTGTACTTACCAAGATCAAATCATTATTTTAGAGCAAATTTAATCATAATTACTTTCAAATTTCTTATTCAATTAATATTGGAACTATACAAATTTATGGAGTAGACCATGATAATTCTTAATAAAGACAATGTAGCCTATTCAATCATGCAATGTATTGCTCAAAGATGTTCAATAATGTGATATAATCTCTGAGACAGAAAAGTAAAACTATTTTTATCCATTGCGTATAATTACATGTCAGTAACTAGCATTAGACAACATAAATTCTCTTATTTTGTCACTTTGTTCATTATTAATAAGTTTTTTCACATATTATTTTTATGTAATTCACACATGTATCACTTACTTTCCACAAATACAGACACACAACCCTTATGAACTTTTTGAGGTAGATAATGGTACTGCCATTTTTATTTTATGGAGAAGAAAACAAATCTTATACTCTGCATCCCTAACTTTGTGGGTCTGGATCTTGTTATTGTATTTTTTTACTGTAAATTAAAATGCTTTAGTGTGGTCCAAATTAAGTCCCTTTTATCAAGAATAAATCTGACATCAGTAACATCTTACTCTCTTTCTTCTCAAATGTGGTATTTTATTTTTTAACCAAGAATTATGGAGCATGATGCGATGTAGTGGGAAAAATTAATGCTATAGTAAATGCACTTTAAATTGCCAGCATGCAGGTAACTGCCATTTTCAAAATATTCTCTCTGAATTCTGATACACTTGCTTTTAAAATTTTAAAATCCATCTATGCTGTTTCTACTTTAAACTCATTTTATAATGTGGCTTCAGGCTTCTTACTCAAAAGACAGAAATAATATGGTCTCAAACCCAGTAGAGTCGAGGACTCTGACATTTGCAATTACTTCAAAATTCAGAGTAGTAGAGAAGATGGGCAGGCTGGAAAGCACTTGTCAATATATTCAATTGCTCAGAAAACAGGAGTTTCTCAAATATCTGTATCCTCCCTGCTATTACTTTTGCAATCTCTGTAGTTTGCAGCACTTTCTGTTAATGTGATGTTGGCTGCCAGAAAAGCGCACCTTCACAAAATAAAATGCTTTCTAAATTGCACTGATGTCAAAATTTAGTCATTTTATACAATGGGAACAAACATCTCTCTGCTAAGCTAAGTATATTTAGAAAAACCTTCTTTGAAGTTGGAAACAAATGACTTAGAAAGAAATTATGAAGGTGATTTCTTTGCTTTCTTACTATGACTCAAAGAAAAAAAGGAATGAATTAGCATATAGTTAGAAACCAGTTTGATATGATAAAGGAGTTAAACAATTTGGACCATTTGACTTCTTTTCCCAATCCAGCTATTTAATTATGTATTTATATATTTATTTATTTATACATTTAAAGAATAGAAAGTAGAATTAGGATTATGCAAGAACTCATTAAAGGAAATCTGTATTTTCATGCCTTTCCTCTATAATAAAATGATTATATTAGTGTTAACAGGACAATGCACAGGCAGAAGATAGACTAGAACTGGACTAGATAATTTATGACAACTATGTGATTTAATATTTCCTACTTTGGAAAAAAGAAGCAATAAAATATTTTATAGAATACTTACACTGGGTCCCCTATTTTTCTTTAACTTTGTATTAAAATGAATAGTACTGTTTTAGTTTTCCAGAATTTATGATCCACATGTATACATATTATATCTGAACAAGGCTTCCCTATTCAAATACTTGAACTCTCATGTTATATTCTCTCTCTCTCTCTCTCTCTCCCTCGCTCCCTCTTTCCATCTCTTCTCCCTCTCCCTCTCTCCTTCTCTTCTGCCACTCCCTCTCCCCCTTTCTTTTGTAAGAGTTTCTTTTATTTAAAAGATCATTCACAAAATACTATATCAATAGACTCACTTTCTATCATAAAACTGAATCAATTAAGTGTTTGGAATTCCATTCTTACAGAGTCATTTGGGCACCAAGTAGTGTGGATGGATGTGCCCGTTTTGTCTTTTCTGCATTGGAGATGGATTAGATCATCTGAAAATATCAGATTTGATTACAAACACAGAATACATGTCTTTTAAGTTAGGTATTGGTGTTATACAAATGTTTCTTATCTTAGAAGCAGAGAAGATGGCAGGCAAGGGAAGAAGTGAAAGTTCTGTAGATTGCTGAGTCCTGGCTACAAAGACATTCATGAGCAAAGAGGTAAGCTGGCAGAAAAGTGCTAGCTAGTAAACAAGCTGTGCACCTCTCAGCTCTCTTTCCTTAAGGCTCTGGTGGTTGTCTGACCCCTACCTGCTCCAATTGGTACAGATGGAAACTTGTGCCAAATCATTTTCTATTCGTTGATAGCTATTCAGACTAAAAGCAAAGCCTGACACCCTTGATCTCAAATGAGTGCTTAACACTGTCTGTAGGAGCCGGCATCTGCATCACAGAGGAAGCAACACGCCTAGAGGATTCTAGATACCAATGCACTAAGGGTTTCAACAACTGTTCAACTGATCAGAGAAAGTGGTAGGGTCTAGGGCTTGAGCTACAGTGGGGAG